>NC_071094.1:42055839-42178339 GCF_027358695.1 Spea bombifrons | reverse complement strand
TTTTAATGAGCCCCCTTTATTAAAACAAATGACCACAAAAGGTGCCACATTGTCGGGGGTAACTTTCCATCTATACATCATGCTCGCCAATTAACTAGGAAAAAGTATGAGTAAAAAAAAAAAAAAGTTATATTATATATATATATATATATATATATATATATATATATATATATATAAATAAAATGTAAAATCTGACATGGCTGCTGGGTGGGCTACTTGCAGCAATGGCAGCTCCGTCCCGTTTACCGGTACCACACGTCAAACGTTTGGAGCCTAATCCGCGGGGATGGGAGGGAAAGCGTGTGCTTTCCCTCCCATCCTCGCGGTGCTGACAGTGCTGACCTTTTTCTTGGTGCAGCCGCTCTGCACAAGGATGGCAAAGTCTCCGATCTCGTGTGGAACTTCATGGAGGAGGATGGTGATCGTGGTGACGATGCCGACGTTGCTGCTAACCAGGAAGGAGGCGCCAATGGCTAAACCGTCTGTGAAGTTGTGAGTGAAGTCGGCTGCCAGATTCAAGTATCCCGACACGGTCATATCTGTGAGGGATAACAAGACAAAAACGTTGTACATTCCTTCAAGGTGTTGGCCATAATGGGCCAGCTTATGACCTTCGCACGTATTTCCCATGAAACCATTCACTAGACAGACGTACCCGATCCAGATGACCCTTCTTTGGTCTTCTTGGTTTTCTGGGCAGCATTATTTCCTTTCTTCCTCTGCCGGACTCCTTCTTTCCCTTCGTCTTTTACATCTTCTTCCTCTTTTGTATCATCAGATGAACTATCTCTGGATGCTGTGGGAACCAACACAAGAAGGATGATGCTATGTGTTAAGTGACAAAGTAATAAGAGATCCAGATCCACAGAAGGGGCTGGGGGCAGAAGTTCTAAAGCAATGGTAGGCATTTCTCACCCATAAGGATGTTCTCAGAATGACAATGAAGGGTAATGTTCTTCCTCCAAAAAAATAAAAGCAATGACCTCCTCATACACAACTTACCGTGGCTATGTCCATGCCCGTGACCTCCTTTCAGGTGTCGCACAAATTTCTCAACAACAAGGAAGGCGATTATTCCAGCAAGAACCCAGAGTCCAACAGACATCATGTGACCATGACTGTGACCTAGGGGAACGGAGAGAGAAGGATAAGACAAAGACGTGGCAGGGCGGGGGACATGGCATAAAGGGATGGCAAGGGAGACAGATGGTGAAAGAAAACTCCAAAAAACACAGAATAGCAGCAATCGTGGAAACCTTGAGGAACATCTTCTCCAGAAAGACAATCTTCTGGCCAGCAGTGAGTTATGTCGAATGTATTATCTATGCCGTTTAGGTGGGTCGGTGAACTTACTATGAGAGTGGCCATGGCCATGCGAGTCACCGTGCTCTTCCATCTCCACGTGGTGCGAATGTGGCTCTAAGGAAGGACAGAGAAACGTGAGGCATCTCGAATAAATAAAGGGAAGGTCAAGGTACGGAATGGAAAAATATATCTGGTACAAGAAATGCGAGGAAGATGGTTTGCGTACCCAGTGCATGGGGAATGAGATGCAAAAAGGCATCTCCGAGAAGACCCCCCGAGGCAAAGCTCAGGAGGAGTTTGAGCAGGGACTGGTTTTGGCTGCTTTTGGACTGCACTGGGATCAGGAAGAGGATGAAGAAGGGGGCGGCTGAGATCAGGAGCGTGGCGCAGATAGCCTGCAAGGGAAATAAAGCGTCAGAGAGCAATTTACAGCAAGGGAGGACCGACAATGTACAGAGGATGCAGCAAACATCACATTCATCTTAACACAACGAGGGAGAAACAATCTAGAGGCTGAAAGACTCAAATTACTCCGTCGCTGTCATACAATACAATGAACTCTCCGAGGAGAGAGGAAGGAGAGCTACTGCCGATAAGACACTAAAATGAACAGTCATATTGTCATTACTCACATAGGTCCACAGCTGGACAGGCTCCATTTTTTCCCTTGACCCTTGAGTATGTGATGGAGGAACTACATTCTTGACTTCTTCTTTGCTCTCCTCTCCGGCTATTTTCTGCGCTGCTGCATCAACCTTCCATTTATCTCGACCATGAACGAGTCCCTCGTGGCTGTGTCCATGATGAAGTTCCTCATGGCTGTGCCCATGGTGGTCATGGCTATGTCCATGGTGCATACCTTCATGGCTGTGCCCGTGGTGGCCATGGCTATGTCCATGGTGCATACCTTCATGGCTGTGCCCGTGGTGACCATGGCTGTGCCCGTGGTGACCATGGCTGTGCCCGTGGTGCATATCTTCATGTGAATGAGCAGAGACCATGCACATCACGGAGTTTAACACAATCAGCGCCAGCAACATGATGCACGCCACACCGTCTCTTTGCAACCAAACACGAGCCATTTTATCTAAGGGGCAAAATTGATAAGATCAGGAGACTAATTAGGACATTCGCTATGAGAGAAGATAACATCAGATACCTCGAGGTATTTAAATGGCCTCCATGCTACACAGAACCCGCCAGACATTGTATTGAATGGCTGATTTCACACTTTTGCTTGCATTATGGGCTAGTATCCCACGTCGTGACCCTGCTAATGTTACACACACTGGTGTTTAATGACAACGCTCCATCGCAGGCCAAAAACAAGAAGAGACGCATCGGAAAAGAACGATCTCCAAGCAAGGAAATTGCTAAAAATATAATAAATGTAGAAAAAATATCAATAACCCATCCCAGGCGCCATCCTATGGACAGGTCGTCACACAACGTGTTAACTTTGTGATAAGATGTTATACTCAAGGCTACGAGCCGCGTTCGCAGACGTTGCACCTTGTGATGGGAAGCTGCCAGGTGTCCTGATTCGGGATATATATACACATCACCGCTTCATACGCGCTGTTCCACGGGACACGTCATCCTTAAACACGATCAATGCTTTTAAACAACGCGCCTTAATAAACAAGATGAATCCGCAAATCACACAAAAGCTTCAATTGTTTACTTTTAAGAAAAGGAATTTAAATTCCCAGCAGATAATGCTCACGATTAATAGTCTCTTGGTCTGTGGTGAGCGCCTGATCCATAGAGCCTTTACAGTTAAATTCTGTTCCTGTGTCACCAGTTACCTGCCTGACCCTCCCCCACCTTCGTGGGGTCTTGTGAGACCGATGCCTACCAGTTAACCCATCTGTCTAAATCACAAAGGCCACTGATGCCCATTCTGTATGTAAGAGGCTCGCCCATCTGGTGCCCAGCGTTTTGGGAAGCTCACTGATAACTAAAGCGTATGAGCTGCACCAATGACCACTCTGCATAGGACATTATATATGATGCCCAGCTGTACGGTGCCCTGCGAGGCTCAGTGATAATGCCCATTACTCTATGTGATGCCCTGCTGTACGGTGCCCTGCGAGGCTCAGTGATGGTGCCCATTACTCTATGTGATGCCCAGCTGTACGGTGCCCTGTGAGGCTGACTGATGGTGCCCATTACTCTATATGATGCCCAGCTGTACGGTGTCCTGTGAGGCTGACTGATGGTGCCCATTACTCTATGGGATGCCCAGCTGTACGGTGCCCTGTGAGGCTGACTGATGGTGCCCATTACTCTATATGATGCCCAGCTGTACGGTGCCCTGTGAGGCTGACTGATAATGCCCATTACTCTATGTGATGCCCAGCTGTACGGTGCCCTGTGAGGCTGACTGATAATGCCCATTACTCTATGTGATGCCCAGCTGTACGGTGCCCTGTGAGGCAGACTGATGGTGCCCATTACTCTATGTGATGCCCAGTTGTACGGTGCCCTGTGAGGCTGACTGATGGTGCCCATTACTCTATGTGATGCCCAGCTGTACGGTGCCCTGTGAGGCTCAGTAATGCCCAGGCTGTATTTCTCTAGCTCTCTAATACCCGGTCCCGGTGACACTAAGTTATTTTGCCCGCACGGTCCCAGCCCTGGCGTTACCTGCGCCGCCGCTTCCACAGTGTCCGGTACCACTCAGACGTGGCACAAAGCAATCCGGCTCACAGCCTCGCGAGAACAGATAAACCGGAAATACAACACTTATCCGAACCGGAAGTGTACCGTGGAGCGACACATGTTTGGGATAATCGTCACTGTTTGCATACGTGTGTAGTTTGCTGTCAGAGGGTCAGACGCGTCCTGGCGCAGGAAGGGTTAGAAAGCCGCATGTCATCTGTCATTATTTACATTGTACATGCAGGTGTACGCCGTGTATCAAACACAGAGAGGGCCGTGAGCCCCATTTATTTATTATTAATTCAATTGATAAAGGCGCAATCATAAAATCCTTGTAATGAGCTGAACATCCCATCTGGGATCTCTTTCACTGCTATATCACTACTGACAGCCCCTGCTTCACCACAGGTGACTAATTTCAGGGCAGGTTCACCACCTGACGTTTTTTTTCTCAGGATTGTACATTATATCGTGGCCGGTCTATTAGCAAGTCGACGCGATGGAGCCTTTGCGATGGACGGGGACGTCTATGATCACATCCTAGCCGCTTCCCGCGATCGTATATTCCTGGAGTTTGCGATACAGATTTCTATGGAGGATTAAACAAGTTCTTCGACACAATCTGCTGATTTCAGGTCATGTGATTGTCGGCCTCGTGAGCGCCTTCGTTGGTTTGCTGTTACTTCTTGTTTGGGCTATTAACGGGGTAATATTTGGAAAAGCCTCAGGCTTCAACAAACACAACAGACACCCCCTCCTATTACACCGGCAGGATCACCGGCTTAGCTGATCAGGTCGGCTCCAGCTGCTGGAGGCAAATACCGGTATTTACTTACGTAGTTACTCAGTTTGATTAAAAACAAATCCGAACTACCCTGACTGTAAAAAAAATAAATTTGAGTGATACCCCTGTGTTGTCTGCAAAGTTCTACAAATGAAAAGACCCCCCAGACACGTTATCCCCAAATTGATTCGCCTTTTGGCTGCACCTGATTAACAACAAAGATATATTGTGATCACACGGGCTCTGCAGTCTAGAATGGTCCGAAGGCGATTATGGTTCACGAAAAGATGGGACGTACACGTATTTAATAGAACAAGAAAAGAAATGCACAGAAAATGTAAAAAATCAGCAACTACCAGCCCCAGCAGTCACGTGGAGCGATGCTCACTAATGGTAATAGGTTTGATCGCATCGGCCGTTTTTCTTTTTATTGTATATGTTGTTCACACGTACACTACCGCTCAAACGTTTGGGGTCACTTCGAAATGTCCTTATTTTTGAAAGAAAAACACATTTTGTCCATTAAAATAACACGAAATTATTATCAGAAATCTAGCGCAGACGGGGTTAATGTTGTAAATAATGGTTGTAGCTGGAAACGGCTGACATAGGCGTACAGAGGCCCTTTATCACTCCCATCACTCCTGCGTTCCAATGGCCCTTTATCACTCCCATCACTCCTGTGTTCCAATGGCCCTTTATCACTCCCATCACTCCTGTGTTCCAAAGGCCCTTTATCACTCCCATCACTCCTGTGTTCCAAAGGCCCTGTTCGCTGATCCGAGTTTAAGTTTCAAAAGCTAATTAGTTAGAAAACCCTTTTGCAATTATGTTACAGCTAGAAATGTCCTTGGTCTCCATGGAAACAGCTGAGTGACCCCAAACTTTTGAACTATTCTGCACTTTAGAGCAATGATCCTGTGATGTATTAGAAGACCGGGAAATCGTTGTGAACAGACGAAGAAATAGATTTGTGTGATTCGGTGTTTTCGCTGATGGAACGTATAGATTCTAGATGAACGTGAAAATCCATCTATAGCCTCCAGTGGAGCGAGGCTCCTGGTTTCTGTCTTATTATTCTGCCTGCTGGATGAAATGAAGGTTGTCTTTCAGGGCTCTGGAAATCCTTTTACGGAACTTAAAAAGTAAGACAAATAAAACCTCAGTTTTGTAGCGAAAAGGAAGAGATGTGTTTGGTTCTGAATACACGACCGGTAGCTGTCTGGTGGATGCAGAAGACGTTGATGGAGATGTCCTCACACTTGTCCATTTGCTGTGCTGCGTCCCGTGGAACGACAGTCTGGAGATAAAGAGATTATAGATAGGAATGGAAATTTTTTTTACATTATATATGGACTTTATTTATATCGGAAAACATGCGCATTTATGGTCCAAAGCGGGTTGCACTCACTGGGTGGAGTGAGTGCTGGCCACGTCATCTCAAATGATCGCAACACATTTGGTTACCAACACACTCAGCGTCCCTTTAATACTCTGTATGGTGGCTTCATCGGGGGGGGGGGGCTCAAATGTTTAAATCAGATCAATGGGGCACTTTCTGGTGTTTCACAACAAATCCCAAATCAAAATAAACCAATAGGCTCATAATAAATCAAACAACGTAGCCATAGGAGAGACACGACTTAATGGGAAGGAATAATCACGAAGATCCAGAGAACGTATCCGGTGGTAGAGACATAAAGCGGGGTTTTATTTTTTAATCTAATTTACAATTATATAGATTTACTTGGCAAATAGAACCCTAAAGAAAAAAAGTGACAGATCCACCCTGAACATGTATATTTAAACGAGACCGGATTCCCCGATGGATAGCAGCCAGCTGCCTATATAATAGATACACAGCGCTTACACCGTATATTGTGTATTCACACCACAGGTTTAGTAACGTTTGCACCGCAGGCTCCTCTCACCTCACAGTCACAGATCCAGCTCTTCCTCCATCTCTTCCTGCATCAGCAGCCAGTCCATCAGCCACCTGGCCATGGCTACCCACGGCACGGCGTGGTACACCACGTACGCCACTTCCCCTGCTAACACCAGCAAGAAGACGGCAAGACACGTCAGAAATATCCTGTCAGCCACGTACACGATCTTCATCTTCGTGCTTCTCTGTTGCCATGGGACGGAATCGGGAGCCGGCGTCGCCCGCGCGAGGACTGCAAACGTATCTTCTTCATCAAAGTCTTCTTCATCAGGAGGATGTTGTTGAGTTAGGAGAGGCGAAGAGGACTCTTCGTTGTCACTGCTGCTGGAGTCCATAAGGTAGGGTCGGGGAGTCGGAGATCGCCAGGAAGGACGAGGAAGACTCGGGGCTATTCAAGCGTTGTACGGCCCGGGAGGAGATGGCGCGGAGGTGGAGAAAATTGGGAAGGAGGACAAAGCGTGTCAGGATAACCAAGAACCAACATGCAGGATCGAGGAGCAGAAGACAAGCGGCAGCTGTTCACTGGAGAAGCCACTCGCTAATCTGCCTGCGCGAGACGCACTTACCAAGTCAGCAGAAAGCAGATTAGGAGCTCGGCCCCCGAATCCCCTCCCCCCCATCACCTCACAACCATCTTAAACCGGACACAATACCTCTGCTCTACACAGGTCCAACGGGCTGAAACGTTTGCGATCTGGGTAAAAGCAAAGCTACTTTAAGCATTTAATCTGATATATAGAATTGTAACTTGGTGCATGACAGCTGCGTCAGGGTCTCAGTGCCCCTGGGCCACCTTCCGACAGATGTTCACCACCTCACTACCCCCCTTGGAACAAAAACTATTTCAATGTCTTCGAGTCCCGCGTGAACTGTGACTTTTATTTGCTTATAAACCGAATGATAAAAGTTATGTTCTGTACAACACGCTGATGGTACACAAACACGCTACACGTTTCATGAGAAAGCAAGTCACAAACGTATAAAATCCATCGAGGCCGGCCAGCCGCAGGTTTCAGCAATATAACCAGAATTTTAAAATAAATTCACGGGGGGGGGTTGTGACATCATCGATACGTATGTCTGAACTCATCGGAATAGAAACATTTCCCGTGCGTTAACTCAGAGGAAAGCCAGCGTCCATTTCTGCCGGCCTCATGGACGGGAAGTCAGCGAGCGATACCGGCGACTTGGAGTCTTGTGATAGCATCAGAGCCACGTCCCTCTCCGACTGTAGTGACGCCGTACCCATGTGTGGTGATGGCGGAAGGGCCTGTGGCATGACAGCCGAGTCCTCTGACATCATGGTGTTGGTTTGTAACATTTGGATACAGTCTTGGGACAGCGTGGCTGCCGAGTGCGATAGCACAGAGTTATCTGACATCATTCCAAGGCTTTCCTCCGCAACATGCGTAAATAACATCGATGTTTCCTGCACTGGCAGAGGAGAGTTACTGGCCGAGGGATACGACACTGTATTAGGAGATCCGTCACCCAATGAAACGGCGGTATCTACAGCTTGGCTAGCCAATAAGACCGGGGCTTCATCCTGAGCCTGGCAGAGGTTGTTATTGGTTGGTGGGCCAGCACCCTGCGGAGGCTCATCCAGGGACTGGCCGGCTGGCATGATCTGTCTGGGTGGGCTCGTAGATTTGGGGGAATTTTTACTATCTACGGAGGGACACGATGTGTTTTCGGTAGACGTTTCAAGCTTTTGGCATAAACTGCTTTTGATGCTTGATAGACAACTCAATGCATCCGATATATTCTGCTGATATTCAGAAAGTGTAATGTCTTGCTGCATTGGGGTGTCAGGTGTAGCGGGCTTTGCTACGGGCTGATGGTCATCCGGTGTGTGTGAGGGGGAAGCTTCAGGCGACTTGCTGAAGTTGTTGATGGTCGTTGAGGAACTCTTCACAGGGGGCATATCTTGGTGATGGTCGTCTGGAGACGGGGAACATGGAACGTCTTCATGCGAGGGGCTCGGGCATTTAGCGGGAACTGAGACCTGATTACCGAGACCGACTGTGTTTCCAGAAGGTGTGTTAACGTGTAGCACATTATGGACAGTATCCTGTGGGACAATGGGGTCGACAGAGTGTGGACCTTCTTGAGTGGCACTTGGTGGGTCGTTAGATGGAGTGTCCTGCTGCGGGCGAAGCGTGCTGCTGGCAGGGGACGAGCTCTGCTGGGGACGCGTCCCATTCCCTGAAGTCAGCATTGTGATTAGCGGCTGTAACAGGAGACAAAGCCGGCGAATCTCAGCAGATACCCCATCGATGGCCGTTCTTACCAGCTCAGCCCCTTCCCGCATCTCCCCTCTTGCGGCTGCCAGCTCCCGTGTCAGTTGATACCGTAATTCAGCCAATCCACGCAGGAGATCCTCTCTAAACTCATGCTGTTCGTGTCCTTCTGCGTGCACAGGACACTGCTGCGGGCCTTGGGGTTCCTCAACAACCCAGTGTGTCACGGTATTCGCAGACTCGTCAATGGCCCCTGAAGTCACAAACAAAATATGGAAAATGTATACATTGTTTACAGACACATACATATTTACATATATAAACACACACTGGATGTCGATGCTTTTAGGAAATGGATCTGTTGTAGAACATATCCATCCCAGGTTATCCCAGGTTATTGTTGATGGCAGATGGTAAGGTGAGGATAGGTAAACTCTGCCATTACATGAGACAGAGATGATCTATGCACTTATTATGATTTACTGATTATTTCTGTATAATGGAATAAGCCACATAGCGCTTACCTCCTGGCACCCAGCTCACAGGTGCTGGATCAGTTTCCCAGCCCGGGTATTGAGACCCATGCGTTTCTCTGGTTGGTGGAAGGAGCTCGCCGGTTCCAGTCTGGGCCCAGCCCCTTTGAGGCAATACACCAACGGGATGAGTATTCTGTGCAATATAAAATATATCGTGGGATATGTTAACATGGATAGCTTCAGACACGGTACGGGCATAAAAAATAACCAAGTAAGCAAATGGTGCTGCTTCCGTTATATTTCACTATACATTGAGTTGCAGCTTCATGATAAATGCATGTCCAGGTCCCACTAAAACCAACAAGCTGTCTCACCTTCCCGGCCCTTGTTGAGGTGCTGGCTCTAAGCTCTTTTTTCTGGGGTTTGGACCCACTTATATCTTCATCACTATCGTAGCAATCCTCCGTCTTCATGGGATTAGGGGAAACATCAACACAGCTCATGGAGGACTAACAGGGACCCAAAAAAGACAACGGATTATAAACCAACAAGAGGGTCCTCTTCTCCTTCCATACGAATGTCTTTGTTAATGTTCATTTTCTGCATCAAGTGTAATATTATTATTAACTTTGTACTTTCCACTGCTGGCGATCCATGTAATAATAATAATAAATAATAATGAGGAAGGAACAGAAAGTAAGAGAAAAAAGGGAAACAGGATTTTTTAATGAAACCAAGTAAGATTGGTAAGACAAAAGGATGCCAGACAGGAGAGGGGGAGACTGACCTCTTCAGAACTTTCCTCCATTTTCTGTATTTTCCTAGGCCTACCGCGTCCCTTTTTTGGGGCCTGGCAGTGAAAAATTAGATTGTAAGCCAACGAGGGAAATACCCAGCCCAGAAATGCAGATCGCAAAATAATGCAACAACCGACACGTTTTCATGCAATTAATTGTATGTGATTTATTGGAAGATATGAAGAGAATTGACTTAGTCCTGTGTAATCAACCAACACCCACTACTGAGTACAGAATGGCTGTGCACAAACCCTAATGTCCATAACACCACGTCCCAGGAAACAAGCAAAGCAAGGAGATAGATAAGGAAGAGCACCGGCATGGCTGATGGGTGTTACTTATTCCAGGATATTGGGATCGGTTCAATATATGTATCTCTGTATGCGATACCGCGTGCATGTTTGGCAGCGTTACATGTTTACACACTGCCAATCTGCAGGGCCAACTATACGTCGCCCTCCTCGAGCACCCTACTGACTCTCTCCAGTCCCCCCAACCCTGCCCGCTCTCACCGACTCTCCATCGCTGGTCAGTATCCCGTTTAGGTGGGCCAGTTCACATTTCCGCGGTCTTCCTCTCCCTCTCTTAACTACAAATTCAGTGGATGGAGATTCGCCTTCAAGCTGCAGAGATAAGAAAGATGCTGCTAAGAACAGCTACGGCAATTGCCCCATTCCCCAAAACCATCTCCTCTCGTCCAAAGACGTATCGGATGAATGAATGAACTAATATGCCACCATCATTCTTACTTCAAATGCCAATTAAAGATATTCACAGAGACCCCACAATGAAGTGGGGTATTGGGGTCCTATGTGCAAGCTTATAGTTCTGTGTGTATCTATAGTACTTATTCAATAATATGTACTATTGTAATATCGCAACACTTGTGTTATTCATTAAAATCTATGAGGGAGGCAGTGATTTATTTCCCCAGGTCTAAGCGTCGCTCTCTATTAACCAACCTGCTGTACACGATCTGTGGCCACGACTCCAAAAAGATCTCACTTACCCCTCCGCGTCTCCCATTCTTCATGCCCAAAATGATGAATTCAGCGTACAGTTTATTCCTGCAGCGCATGTCCCCTTTAGATTTGTCTTTTGTATACATTATTCTCTATTACCAAACCCAACGTGTGGGCTTATTGCTCTACAACCAAATGTATGTTCTCGCTCAACATAAAAAAAAACCCAACATTTTCATGATCTCACAAGTATTGTACAAATATTAAAAGAATTGTTTGCCTTGATTGTCCCCTTAACGTCTAAACATATTTCTCTACTACATTTTCCGGCATGCCTGTATTTGCCTCTCTTCCCCCCGACCGCTTTATTCTCACCAGGGGCTTTTTCTTTGTGCTCCCCAACGGTCTCCCCCGTTTCCTCTTCTTATGCTTCTCTTCGTGTCCATGTGGATGCTGGTGTTTCTCCTCCTTCACGTTAAGCATTGCTTTATTCTTCTTATACAGCCAACCTAGTGCCAAGGTAGGGTGACCCCCGACTAATTACGGAGCGAGTAGCAACCTCCCTGTGACCGAAGGAGAAAAAACCCAAAACAAACAAACAATGCAATCTATAATAAAATATCTTCAGATCAAATACAAAATATAATAAAGTCTTTGAATCCAGTAATTTATCTGTATCCAAGATATTGTATTCACTTTAATTTAACCCTTTGCATTGCTAAAATTCTAGAATACATAACATGATGCTCTTGATAAGGGTCTCTAGATTCAGCTGGTGATGAGATGCCAATTTCTTTCTTTTTTTTCTTTATTTTACTTCAATGTGTGTGAGTGAAATTTATTTATTTTTAATATGATATATATATTTTTCAATTTTCTACACACTTTAACAATTAAATCCAATGCTAAAAATCACAAGGCATTGGTTTAGAAAAAATAAAAATAAATAGAAATAAAAATATATTTTTTTAAATGACCCTTACCCTGCTGGTAATTTTAGCAACAGTAGGGGGAAGAAAAAAAAGGAATCTGACAAAAGAAACTGAAACAGAAAAAAAATACACACATAATATACATCTTTATAATGTAACATGAGGTGACTACATGGGATAACGCACATACATGTACTCAGGGTACACACACCTGGATCTCTCCCGTCTGCTTCCGGTTAGGACACGGCTCTCAGCTCATCCCGGTGCCGTACACTCCATCCCGTCTACACACAAACGCTCTCCCACTCCGAGCGGGTCGTCACTTCCGCTTCCGGCGTCGGTCTGTCGCTCATCTCTAGAGCATTAGTGGGGCGAGCTGTAGCTGTGCTGGATCTGGATATACACTATAACGGTCACGTTAATCAACCGGTCCTTTTATTACTCGAAGCCCTGAATTCTAATAAAACTCCACAACATGGCGTCACTGTGATACGCGCGCGCACAGCAGAACAGCCATCTTTCCGTATCTTTTACATATATGGGTTTGTATATCTAATAAGTGGATATCTTGAGTCTTTGGTCACGTGTATTGCAGGGTTAACCTTTTGAAGTCACCGTCCAGCCATCATGTGTGCTGCAATGCATATGATAGCTGACAGGTCCCTATACATTAAAGAGCACCCCAGCTATTTGCTGTTAAAGAGATGTCTTCTGCCCAATGCATTTCTACGCATGTGATATACGTGCCATACGTCCCCTGCAGGGCTGGCTCATGGAACACTCCAGGCCCCTGAGGGAATGCACGGAAAGGGTTCCCATCGATTTCAACGGGATCGCTTTCCTGCCTCTGATTGGCTGTTTCAAGAAGCCAATTACTGGGAAAAATCCTTGGACCATGAAAGGGGTGGAAATCTGCAGCTTCTCCAAGGACATATCCCCCATGTCATGCCCCTTTTGCCAAATGATAGCCTGGTCTCCCTTCTGACAGCTATGGATGATATTTCCGTCCTCGAGCTGTCAGATTGAATGTGACAGCGCTGTAACTGAGCTCCATTACATTAACCAGGGTTTTAAATACCTGAACAAAAGTTCAGGCATTTCCTGACAGTGATGTCATCACTGATGTCACCAGAGAATCCAAAGCGGAGGGGACTTGGGTTTGCTAAAGCTTAATGACAGCTGTCCCCATATGATGCCCCTGACTGCTGTTCAGAGGAATCCTACTGGTGATGTTGTCATATGACAGTTCCCCTGTGTTTATAAAGATCTCTGAGGTCATAGAAGACCCCAAAGTTGATCTCTGTACATTGATAAAGTAAAATACAAACACACGCTATATAGACAAACATATTGGGACACCTGACCATTACACCAACAGAGCCTTTTCTGACATCACATTCTAAATACAAATATAATAACGGCTTCCACTCTTCTGGGAAGGATTTCCTCAAGATATTGCAGAGTTTCTGTGGGAATTATTTCCCGTTCATCCAGTAGAGCGTTTGTGAGGTCAGACACTGATGTCGGACGAGATGCCCGGCTTGCAATCTCCGTTCCAGTTCACCCCAAAGGTGCGCGATGGGGTTGAGGTCAGAGCTCTGTGCGGCCGGTCAAGTTCCTCCTCCCCAAACTCATTTCACCATCTGTTTATGGAGCTTGCTTGGTGCACAGTCATGCTGGAATGGAAAAGGGTCTTCCCCAACTTCCCCCTTTCTATTCTAGCAGGGCTGTACCCCAGTGCATAAAAGCCCCTGTTGTTGTAACAGTCAGGTGTCCCAATACTTTTGCCTATATAGTGCATATACATACATGTATAATAAACCCAGCCATATCATCCCTACAAGAAATCCTTAAGGGGTTAATGAAGTAAATTTACTTTCTTTGTCAAGAAACTGTACATTCTTCTTATGGTGAACTATACATCTCTCACACTTTAAGAGACCTCAATACTGTCTTTTTTTTAGAGGCCCTCAGCAAATGTTAATTGCATATAAAAAAATACACTTTATAATTCTATCATGGAATCCTGCTTTACTCCATGTACATAAAGTACCTCAGTACCTTTTAATATGGAACCTTTCGCTCTTTGCTTGCCCCCCCCCGTTACCTGAGGTAACGGAGACACGCTAAAACAGAAAGTGCCCAAAGCACCGAAATGGAAACCAGTCTACACTGACCACACTTTTGATTGGACAGAAGTTTTCCCGCCCAGTTATTTGCAGACGGGTAATCAATGCTTTTTTTCTATCATCCCTTCTGTGATTGGTTAAAGTATTTATTAAGGTTTTCCCGCCTTCTTCTCTAAGCACAGTAATTGGCTACTACAACTGACAGGTCTTCCCGCCTTTGCCCCGCCCTGTTATTTGCGAAAAGGGGTAAAACTTCGACCAACCCTTTATTTCATCGAATCGTTCCGATTGGCTGGCTCCGGGGGTGGGTGTGGTGACGTAGCCGCGGTCGTTGACTGACTCCTCCTGCCTTTAGGCTGCTGCGTCACTCGGGCCGAGGTGCGGCCCGAGGAATGAACGAGAGAGCGTAATCTACTGGCCGGACCCCCCTGGGTGTGGAGAAGAGGAAGGCACCGAGTGACAGCGAGTGGAAGAGGAGGAGGAGCCGGGGGAGGAAGCTGAGGGGACCCCGGGGTGAGGGAAGCGCCGTCTGAGAGGAACAGGAGAGGCCAATTACCATGAAAGGGAGGCCGTGTGGTATTGCAATAAAATAAAAGCATTGGGGCATGTTTGCTTTTCACACATTCTCTAACAAAAAAAAAAAAAAGAAATAGCGCCTTATTTAGTTATATGCGTGGGGTAATTGGCTAAGGAAGGGGTTAACCAGTCAGGGGCAAGACAATGCAATGTAACTCTATGGAAGAGTATTGGAGGCTCGCATATTATTATTATTCTCTGTTAAAGGGGCACTCCAGCCATCGTGCTTTTCAATGCATTTAATAGCTCTGGCCCCTTTAAATGTTTTGATGCCCCCCTTATAAAGGCAGATAGAGTATTATGCAGAATGCACCCCCCCCGCTACTTATGATAGAAACGTTCAGCCGAACACATCGCCCTGTATGTGAAATTCCCACCGCTAGGCAGCTAAACTGCTGGGGGGGGGGGGGGGATCTGTTTTGGACCCCCATGTGCAGAAAATTCTCCCATTGAGGATGTGATGGGGACGCGTTCCTGTTGCTGATTGGTTGCCATCGTGTGGCAAGAATCGTTGGACCATGGAGGAGGAGGGCAGCAGAGCTGCAGCTTCTACTTCAGGTGCTTTATTTCTTTTAGGTGCTCACAGAGGGTTACTCGGAGTACTTTAGCATGCATTTGTCTGTAGCGGGGGTGTTGGGACATTAAACTGTCCCTTTTATAGTCTGGACAGGAATAGCGAAATCTAGTTATATGTTACAGAAATGTTCGTTTGTTTTTATGCGTAAAGTTGCAAAAAAAAAGGCTGGATAATTCCAAAATAATAATCTAGTGGTAGTGAAGGAGTTTGCTCCTTAGCAACGGCCTTCGCTGTAACCTCCGATCTGGGTAAAGAAAGGAGAATTTGTGTTTCAGGAGGTCCCAAGAAGAAAGCCGAAATATATCGCTCCGGGGTCTTCTAGAAATAAAATCTAGAACGCTTTGCTGTCCGGAACATTGAATAAAATGCAGGCCGTTTGAGAGATCACATCGCAGCCTAGAGGAGGGAGTCCGTGTGAAAAGTATAACGGGAACCGTGCTAAGGGGCGAAAAGTCATTGTAACCAAAAAACAGACCGCCGTGGCCTCTGCTGTTCCTCTCTATGGTCTTACAATAATAATTGTTACGTGTTCCTTTGTCACGTCATCGGTCTGCGTAATAGCGTATAAATGTCTGTGTGCCACTCGCTTAAAGCATCTCATCCCTTTTGTTTTCATTAAATTCTTTTCATATTTTTTAAAATATATTAAAGTTTTTTTTAAGCAATTAAAGGTGCAATCCTTGTATACTAAAAAAAAACTCAAATACTGCTTGATTTGTGGCCTGTGTGTGTTCTAGAACTGGTTGGATGGCTTAACATGGAGTGAAAATAAAGAGATGTGAGTGCTTGCGTGCTGCGAGTTATTGCGAGTGGGATTGCACCTTTAATACACCACATTTCAAGGCTGTAATGCATGTGTCAACCATTGCTTCAAGTGGATGTATACAGTCTTGCTTGTATGATCATGCGGTAATCATTCACCCAACACGCTATCAAACTACACGGAGCTACACGCAGCACATGGATTATGGGTGGGGGGTTTCTGCCAAACTTCACCGCAGTCCAGAGACTGTAATAAACCATAGATGATGATGATTATGGGGGGGTTAAGTTTTAAGTAACGCGTTATTTACCGGTGTTCATATTAATAACATGTTAGTCTGTGCGTTATTTTATTAACCTAATAAGTGGGGCCTCTGATATTACATCATAGAATTTGCCCGCAGATCGCCCGTCTAGTTGCATATCTTTCCTGCTTTATAGACTCCGACCTTAATCAGTCGTTGGTCTCGTCTTTGATTCAGGAGCCATACCCGGCCTAGGCCGACCGGTGCACGGGGCGGCAGCTTCCATAAGCCTCATTAAAAGGCGCTGCGCGCTCGGATATGATGTCATAGCCCAGCGCTCCCTTTCTTATAGGCGCTGCACGCCATTATTCTACCTGTAGGCATAGCTGGGAACCCTCCGGGTTTGACCCGGAGAACTCTGGGTGAAGCTCCGGTTCTCCGGGTCAAGACCCGAATCTTGCGGGAGGGGGGTCTGGACGTGCCCCGCTCCCTGCCCATTTTTCCTTTAAATGGCTGCATCCCGCAAGGGAAGGCTCTGCATAGCCGGAGACCAGAAGTTCCCAGGTATGGTACTAGGGCGGCCCCAAAGGTAAATTCATCACTGTGCCGACCCCATGCATGTTTAACCCCCCCCTGCATTTAAGGCTCCTGCGAGGTGGTGGGAATAAGTCCCAAGTAGGATAATTAACCCTTAAGGCTGGATCTCAAACTCTTAATCTGGGGGCTCTGATGGTAACCCGTTAATAAGTGAGTGCCTGACAGGCGTGTAAATCATTTACTTGTTGGTTTGTAAGGTCCTGAAGCTGTGGGAGTTTAATGATCTGGTGGACAGGACTCGGCAGTTCTGCGCTAATCGCTGACCATCTTTATATCGTATACTTTGCGAGAGGATTTATAGCGGCGCTCGCTACGGGCTGCAGCCGCTTAGTGGTGATAAATTGCCCGGGTTTCTTTCTAATCGCCTGCTCTGATGCCCTCGGCTCCGGCTCGCGTTCGCTGATAAAGATAGAGATCGGACTCCAGAGAATGTGTCGCCTGCCTGAACCTGAATTCAGTCCAACGCGGACCCGGCCTCTCCTTATCCTCCCGGATCTAATAAACTATTTTAATCGGTGTTGGGTCCTCCAGAGAGGTCGGATTTGAAGGAAATCCATACTTGAGCACAGAATAAAGAAATACTTAATGTTTATCATAAATATATGTTTGATGGACAGCGGGCATTAAATCATATCGCCCTATTCCCAGTCACCACTCCTGGGTTTGACCCCGAGTCTCAGGGCGTTTACCCCAATTTCAGAGACCCAGGCTGAAGGGGCAGATTCTCAGGGTTACTCGGTCTGGAGCCGACTCCTTTCAATTCTACCCTTCTGTGATCATATATCCCTGCTTGAATTCAGGTGACTCATGTCTATCCTAATGACAAGTCAAGTTTCCATGAGGGCCCGTATTAGAGTTATTTGGCGAGTCACTCCAAAGAATCTTCACGGCGGGATATTAAAGGGTAAATATTTCACATGTTACAGAGCTATGATGTCATCACGGCTGCGTAACATGTCATAAGTGAGATGCCACTGAAAGGGCAGAATGATTCCAAAGCCGCCACAGTTTTACCCCCATTGTATAAAGCGCTGGAAGAAATCAAACTACAAAGAGAAGATCTGTGTTTATTATTCAGTAACCGAACGTTCTCAGGTTCTTTAATCTTAATTCTGAACGTTGTTGCCGCAGTAGAGTCCGTCTCGCCGGTCATTCCAATCATTTTCACCGTAATCCCCCTGGTTGGATTTGAGTTGTGGCTGTTTCATAAAGTACACGGGATTTAGTGAATGGGATTATATATATATTTATTTATACGGTGTATATATATATATATATATATATATATATAATCACATATAAAAACACCGGGGGACCAGGGTTAAAGGTGCCGTTCCGCTTAGACAGACATTTATTGCTCTCTGCTATGTTCAGTAAATAACCCTTATCAGATCTGCCATTTTATTCTTTACTCTGTATAATCACATGACTTTTAAGAAGCCTTTTTTGGGTTTCCATGGCAGCAGCACATCAGTGCTTGCTTTATGTGTCATGTGACATCAAAGTGGTTCCTGCAAAAGTATGAATGACGCAAAATCGGACTGCATTTTTGATTTCAGAATGGTTTCCCGGGCAGGGTCTGGGCATTCAGCAGCGCTAAGAATACTGTTTCTAAATCTGCGTGGAGTTATCAAACGGTAGATTCAGCAGAGTAGGTGGAACAGCACCTTTAACCTAGTCCGTGATCATTCCGATTCACTATCGCTATTCCAGCGGTGCGTTCAGCTCCTTGAACCCTGCAGCCACGTTGGTATTTGGTCCCCTTTGGTAGCCGCGATCTTATTCATTATTTGCCGTATCAGTAACATCTATTGTTTGCGAATGTTAAGCCGCGCTTTTCCAGAAGCCGCCTCCTCTCTCCTCTCTTTCTCTCTCTCCTCCATCTCCGCAGGTTCGTTTTACAATGTGATGGAGGGACGGGAGCCCCCGACCCGGCATAACCGTACAACGCCTGCCAGCCCCCGGGTGACGCCGGCTCTGGTGAAACGGCCACGCTTTCAGACTTTGGCTCGTTTCTGGGAAGGTCAGGATGTCCTGGCGCGCTGGACGGACGGACTGCTCTATCTCGGAATAATCAAGAAGGTGACTGGGATCGACCTTTATGTCAACTCACACTTCCTCTCCTACTTCAACTAGGAAGTATCACTAAGTCGATTGCTAACAAATAAACAGCGCATAATATATATATATATATACACACTACCGTCTAAAAGTTTCATTCAGAAAACTGAAATCCAGCGCGGATGGGGTTAATGCTGTAAATGATTATTGTTGTTGGAAACGGCAGATTTTTTAATGGAATCTCTTCATAGGCGTACAGAGGCCCTTTATCACTCCCATCACTCCCATCACTCCTGTGTTCCAATGGCCCTTTATCACTCCCATCACTCCTGTGTTCCAATGGCCCTTTATCACTCCCATCACTCCTGTGTTCCAATGGCCCTTTATCACTCCCATCACTCCTGTGTTCCAATGGCCCTTTATCACTCCCATCACTCCTGTGTTCCAATGGCCCTTTATCATTCCCATCACTCCTGTGTTCCAGTGGCCCTTTATCACTCCCATCACTCCTGTGTTCCAATGGCCCTTTATCACTCCCATCACTCCTGTCTTCCAATGGCCCTTTATCACTCCCATCACTCCTGTGTTCCAATGGCACGGTGTGTTCCCTGATCCAAGTTTACGTTTAAAAGGCTAATTGGTGGTTAGAAACCCTTTTGTAATTATGTTACAACATTTCCTTGTTTTTCATGAAAACAGCTCAGTGACCCCAAACTTTTGAATGGTAGTGTGTGTGAAAGAATGTCGCACGTGGTATTATATAATTAGTGGTACTTCTATTTCAACATATGGGTCTCATTCATACCTTTGTATCTCTTTCTGTCTGACATATTCTGCTCCCACGAAGATAAAGGTGCTTATTATTATTATTATTATTATTATTATTACTATTATTATTATTATTGTTGTAGTTATTGTTATTATTTTTATTATTGTTGTTATTTTAAAAGTGTGTCATTATTAACTCACGCTGGGACTGTATTAACGCCCCTGATCTTACCCATTATGCACCCAGCATCTTCCTTCAGGACAGGAGATTTGTTAAAGGGACACTAGCAGCAAAATAATCTCTGATTTAACCCAAAACGTTAACGTATGCCCCCTTGCAGAGCTTTTTTTCATATTTAAGACAGATAAACATGAAACAAAGATTAACCCTTTACTCTCTGTAGCCATCTCTTGGTTATTTCCCACGATGGACGCTGCAGAGTTACAGAATACACTATTACCGGTGGGCGGAGCCTTGGTGCTGAGTGACAACGTGATGTAATAAGACACACCCCTTACTGGTGTCACAGAGGCATTTGCACCCATTATATTTAATAAAATATGTAAAAATATTACATTAAAAAAAATTAGTCAATTAATATTTTATTTTTCATGGTACTGTCCCTTTAAGCCCCCTTTCCTCATTAGCTCTTTTTTCATTCTTTCTCCCCTTCATTTCTCCTCCATCTGCTGTTCCCTCCACCTCATTTCACCGCGTTCTTCCCCACCTTCCGACTCTCTGGATCTGCCTGTCTAGTCCTGTTCATATCTGCGCCGCTCCCTTATCGGGATGTCTCGTATCTCTCGCAGGTGGACAGCGCTCAGGAGACCTGTCTCGTCCGCTTTGAGGATAACTCTCAGTTCTCTGTCCTGTGGAAAGACATCTTCCCTCGTAAGCGGCCGCTTCTCATCCCGCAAACGCCTTTCCCAAGGATGCAGATAAAAGAAAATGACCACAAACTGTATTTTCTTCCTTATTTATTTATTTATGGAAATGGATACTCTGTAGCCATAGCAACCAACAAGAAGACGCAGCCTTTATTGATACCTTTTATTAACACCACGTAACGTCACACAAGCTTTCGGGACCTCAGAGGTCTCACCCTCAGAGCGACCACTGAATATATTTGTGTAAAGATTCCATCAAAAGTATTTTCCATCAAATCTCCCAACAAAAATATTTCAATTTCATACCAAAATATTTTAAAATGTCAGATCCCTCCGTTTACTTTGCAAAATCCCCCAAAGTCTAGTAAGACTGCCCCTTATCTAATCTTTTAGCTCACAGTTTAAGTATGACATCACGTGACATGCCCTTTGATCGATACATTTTAAATTTACATTCATTTTTTTCCGTCCCTTTTTACCCCAACTTGGCATTGAGCGCCGATTTATCGTCTATTGGCTCGCCGATAATCTCTAGAGTGTAATCCAGGAAATTTTAGCATCGTTTGGGCAAAAATAAAATTGTAGCTTTTAATACCCAACCCCAAATCTTCCGTTGGATGCTGTGTAACGACACATCCCGTGGTGTAGCTGTGACTGTACAAGGCCGCGCATGCTCATCCACACCGACAAGCCGTGCAAAAAAGATGTTTTTATTTAAAATTGTATGATCTGTGAGTAAGTTAAAGGTGCGTAACACGGAAAGACAGCCCAGCGTTTGTCCTGCGCTCTAACCGGCTCCTCTCTCCTGCTGCCGTGTAGCTGCCGTGCCCGGGAAGGAGCAGCTGTGCTGCGTGTGCAACTCGCAGGCGTGTTCCCCGGACAACAAACTCGTCCACTGCGGGAAATGTAAACACGGTAAGACGGGAGTCCGTCGCGTGTTTGTCGCTGCTATTGTTTGATTCGCTCTAACCGTGCGGTTGCGCCCACAGCGTACCACCAGGAATGCCACGTTCCCAACGTCCCAGGAGACGCCGACTGTCCAGGGAGCTCCTGGATGTGCAGACAGTGCGTGTTTGCCGTGGCCACCAAGGTACCTGCTTGTTCGTGGGCGCCCGTGGCCGGGGCAGATCAGAGGGCTCGTTTACCTTAACCCGTGTGTCTTGCTCTCGCAGAGAGGTGGCGCTCTAAAGAAAGGCCCGTATGCGCGGTCTATGCTGCACATGAAGCTGTCTCTTCCCTATCAGCTGAAGTCTTTAGAGTGGGATCCGCTGCATCTGACCAATAAACAGCAATGTTACTGCTACTGTGGGGGGCCTGGAGAGTAAGTATGGCGTAAGTAACACGTGGACTGGGGGTGGTTTACGCGAGGGAGAGGGTGGGTGCCGCAGAGTAAGTATGGCTTCAGGAACACGGGACCTGGGTGAACTGGCTCAGGGGTGCCGCGGTTGTACATGTATGTATTCACACATGTAAATATACACACAGATCTCTGTTCCCTTAGATGGAACATGAAGATGCTGCAGTGCTGTCGCTGTTTACAGTGGTTTCATGAGGCTTGCACCCAGTGCCTGAGCAAACCCCTGCTGTACGGAGACAGGTACGTATCCCCAGCATGCGCGACCTCCGTGTACATCGCATACTGACGCTGGCGGTGTTTGTCTCATTCATTTCTGTGTTGGTTTAAAACAAGACTGAGTCTACAGCAGGATAAACAGGCGGACTAGACGGGGGCCGAATGGGGCCAATCTACCGGCATATTCTATGATTCTATATAATATATCAACACATTGTGTGCTGTCCCAGCTGTGTGACCACCCGCTGATCTTAACCCCAGCGTGGTCCGTGCGTTTTAATGATAGTGATAATGTATAGTGAGCATTATTCACTAACCAGCCTGATCTCCTCTCACTCACTTCTATCTCACTTCTTTTTCATTCCCCTCTCTTCCTTCACCTCTCCCCCTTCCTTTCTGTATGCTTTCACTTCTCTCTCTTCCTCCTGATGTTTTTCTATCACTTTTCACTCCTGTGTCTCCCCCCCCCCAGATTTTACGTGTTTGAGTGCTCTGTCTGCACCAGAGGTCCAGAAAGCGCCTGGAGACTCCCCCTTGGATGGTGAGTGTGCGGCACACAAATTTGGGGTGCGATACCTTCTGAGATGGATGGATGGCTGGGTGGTCTTGCGTAGAACATGCGTGTATCAGACGGACCATTTCTCGTGTCGCTCGCGGTCCGGATTATTTTTATATATTATTATATAATTATTATCCTTTCCTCTGTCGCCCGCAGGGTGGACGTCTCGCACCTCGTCTTGTATCATCTAAGTATTTGTTGTAAGAAGAAATATTTTGACTTTGAACGAGAAATTCTGTCTTTTGTTAACGAGAACTGGGAGAGTTTGGTGCTGGGCGAGGTAAGTGCCTTCCACGCGTCCGCTGATCACAAACTCCTCGTTCCTGATTCTACTCTAACGGCCTGTCCCGTTCAGCTCACAGACACCCCGCGGGCCGAGCGATACTCGCATTTGCTGCACGCTCTCACAGCCCAGAAGGACAGGTAAGGACGCGACGAGTATTTGTCGAAATGCAACCAAGTAAGGAATTCACTTACTGACTTATATGTTACCAGGGACACTCCAGCCATCATATGCACTTTAGCACACGTGATAGACATGTGTGGCCCCTTTACATTTTCATGGTGTCCATTTTTCAAATGCCGAATCCCCCCATGTGCTCCTTCTACTGCCCCCCTTATTTGCAGTGCAGATGTTTTTAGCTGACCCCATCTCCCACACATGATATACTTAACCATGATAATACGTGGAGCTCTTTCCCGCCACTGATTGGCTGCTTCAAACTAATGTTGTTACCATGGAATAGGGCAGCTGATGCAGCAGAGCTGCAGCTTGTTGGTCAGGTAAGTGCTTCTTTTTTTCATTTTGGAAGGATGCGCATTAGGTTACACATAGAGTACTTTCATATTTATTCTTTAGAGGGGGTATTAAACAGACCCTTTTAGCCCCAGTTGACCCGAGCTTCGCACATTATAGTTTCATACTCCGGTTCATAAATTAGGGAACAGAGGAACATGAAACTCGTGACTTCGGGAGCGTCGTGGGATCCATCTATTCTATCCTGTAGTGTACAGGGGGATTCTTCTTGCCCCCCGTAGGTTTATCTCCGGGAAAGAGATAAAAAAGAAGAAGTGTCTGTTTGGGCTGCAGAGCCGCGTCCCACCTCCAGCGCCGCAGAACCCAGACACCGTGCTGAGGCTACGCGAGACGGACGTGAGAAGCCCCACTCCCTGCGTAAGGTGAGGGACCCCGACCCGCCGCTTGCTGCCGCGCATTGTACGCTCCGCCACAAGCCCACCGGCCCTCACTTTACGCATACCGTGCATCGCTCTGCAGTACGTATTTCCCTTCCCCTCCCAGCGAGCGGATATAAAGATCTCTTGCAGTTCCCTTTCAGGGAGGATGCGGGTCCTGAAACGCCCCCCACACCAAAAGAGAACGCGGAGCATAGAGCAGCGGACCCGGAGGGAGAGGCGGAGGCTGCGCAGAGCTCTTACCAAGGTAACGACAAACGCGCCTTCACCTAAAAGGTATTTTCTTCCATTAATTGGGAACTAAACAATACGTTTACCTTCCTGAGATATAATTCTATGGGAGGTTACCCCGGAACTATGACACGGGCCACGTTTCCCCATCTAGAACTTTACACGGGACAGTCACGTACCATACGTGTTTCATCTGCTGTCCAGGTTACATTGCAAACCATCCAAGGAACAGAACACGGATACTCCCTTTGGGTTTTTAAGTTTGAATTTCATATCCAAGAGACAAATACTTTCTGCCGGCTAGAACATCGTTAAGCAAACGGCATTAAATACACCCGTCATTCCATACAGAGGGCAATACACCTGCAGCTTTGTGGCATTATTGGGGGACGGTATCGGCTTCGAACCTCAATGTACCTTATTCTGGGAGATACCTTTCCTTCTGAACTGATCCGATCCTCTGCTTTCCGTGCTCTGATAACGAGCTAAAGCTTCCATTAAACAGCAGACATTCAGCGAGTCACTTATTGCATGTTGAGACGGCTCCTGTTGGACGGCCACCCTTCTCGCCGTCCCTCACTAATTTGCCCATATGAAGTTTAAATCGGACCCCCAGGTAATCTTTTAGGAAGACCGCCTCAATGATATTGAAATCAAGGAAACAGGACAAATGTGCCCCCCACCCCCAAAGCCCCTGAGATCTCATATACGAGAGCGCAGACCTCTCTAAATACGTTGATTGTTTTGGGGGGCCGCAGATCATCTATTCTGGTTCTTTGGTATAGAATAGACAGGGACAGCCTCCTGCGGGCTTCAGATTACCTGGGATTTAGCGGGAATATTCCAGCGTATTGCACGTTCTGTTAATACATGTGACATGTCTGTAGGAAGGAAGTGAAGGATGCTTTGGAGGCACTGCGTGTTCTTCTTGCATAGTAAAGTAAGTAAGCATGCGATGGCGGACACGGACACCTATGCTCATACATCCCTGTCTCTGATAAGATCGCACAGTAGCGCTTTATGGCCGCTGTAAAGATAGGCAGCAGTTGGCAAAGCCCATAAGCTATTGCATGCTGTAAAGGACTTCACAGAGGAGCTGCTTCTGTATCATTGCAGTTAAAAGGTTCTGTCAGGGAGTTGGATTTCTCGCTGGGTCGCGTGTGTCTGGCCCTGAAAGTCTGACATCTGCCCCATGCAGCAATGTTCTTTATTCATGATGATAAGCGGGAGGCGATCACACACGCCAGCGATGAGGGATTTCGGCGCCGTCACCCCTCAGGCCACTGACGCGTTTGTCTCGATTGCAGGAGGTGGTACAGAATTCGTTTAGCTCTCACCAGGAGTATCTGGGATACCGTGGTAGTGTTTACAACTTCCGGCGCACAGAAGCGCGGTGTCTGCAGAGGTGAGGACCGTAGAACCGAGCTGAAGGTAGACCATGGCGATGACGGGGATCCGTCCGCTAACCCTTGTGCTCCTGGAAAGGATCAGCCTGG
Source organism: Spea bombifrons (assembly GCF_027358695.1). Lineage (NCBI taxonomy): Eukaryota > Metazoa > Chordata > Amphibia > Anura > Pelobatidae > Spea > Spea bombifrons. The sequence goes on along the minus strand of NC_071094.1, from coordinate 42,152,575 downwards.
TTATTGGCTTCCTCTTTAAGGACTTTGCATTTTATGAATTAAATGAAGTGTGAATAAGGCTCGGCAGAGCAAAGGGGCAAATGGAGGTGTTGGGGTTACTCAAAACCTCGGGTGACTTAGAATTAATAGTCTGAATTTCTTCCAGTTCCCCCATCAGGATGTTCGCCTCCTTCCATCCGTCTGCCAACACTTCCGGATCTGTAGCGGCCTCCCTGCAGTCCAGGTAAGAAAGCGAATGCGCTGATTTCTTCTACCCCTCTATGCATGTCGGTGAAAAGATGACAGTCCTGCAGCAGCTGGAGGGCCGATGGTTGGACGCCCCTGCTCTAGTGCTAGATTTTGGTTTCTTGTTGTAACGTTTCTCCTTCTTCCCTCCTGTACTTTATTAAATCCCTTTATGTACTTAAATCTCTCTCTCCCATCCCCCGAGCCAGACAAGGCTTCCTTAATCTTTCCTCATACTTTTTATTCTTCGAACCATTCGCCGTTCGAGTCGCCCTCCTCTGAACTCTCTCCGAAACGTCACTATCCCCCCGGAGATGGGGGTCTCCAGAGCTGCGCACCGCACTCTAGGGGGGGTTCAGTGTGTTGTGTGCCGGCGGTTGTTGGTTCTCCACGTGTCTATCAGTGAATATTTATGAAAGCCTCTTCTTTCCGCAGCGAGGTATCTGCTGAAGCCCTCGATGCTCCTCAGTTCTCGGGGATATTGGAGATGACCCCAGGTCCCTCCCAGACCGTTCTCGCCAGCGCATGGATCTCTCCTTCCCAGCCTTCCTCCTCCTCGTCTCCGGGGGCATGTAAATGGCCGGCGTCATCCGATCAAAACCAACGCGTTCTGGCCCGTAGGGTGACGGCGCAGGGTGCAGTCGAATACCTGGTGGAGTGCGGTGGAGGAGACATCTTCTGAGAGCTGCAAGGCACGCCGGAGAGGGACGTAAACACGCATTCTCAGCGCTCCTTCCAACCCCATGCGTGTCCTCTGAGGATTCCGTGATCTCCGCTTCCTGTACATAGCTCCATGGTCCCCTCCGAACTCTGTACACGCGTGTACATAGCAATGCACATGCTTCTTGTCCGTCACGTGTTACTTACAATGTCACATCCTGGAGACTGCATTATAATTGGGACGGTCTTACTATAAGAGGAGGAAAAAGTCTTTGGTTTCTTTTTTTGTCTATTTTATGTCATCCTTTTGAGAGCCACGATGTGGGATTGGGTTCTAAGGACCATAGATGATGATAGACATTCCAGGTCAAGAGCTCTCTGCTGAGCGGCCGTGACATAAAACGGAATCAGGTTTCTTTGTTTGTGATAAACTCTGGTCCAATGTGGTGTTTGTGGGACAGTAATGATATAAAAAGTGAGACCTGGGCCTTCTGCGTCTTCTCTTCTATTAAACGGGTTCTGGGTACATCTCTCTAGGACCCCAAAAACACTGAAAACCTTGGCTGATGGAGCCAATCATAACGTTTTTACTTTATAGAGAGGGTGGTAGGTAGGTGGAACAGCCTCCTAGCTAAAGCGGCAATTTAAACATTGGCGGAGTCTGAGAGGAGACCAACGACTGATTAAGGTCTGAGTCTTTACAGTAGGAGAAACGGGCAGACCAGACGGGCCGAATGGGGCCGTTCTGCCGGCAGATTCTGTGTTTCTAATTGGTACGCCATAAGAAAAAAACTCATTAAAGCAGATCTGCCCCTTTCCCAAACCCTACATTTTGCAGTTCAATGCACTAAATAAACCTACATAAGGTTAAAATAAGATTTAGTGCCTTTAAGCTCTATATGAGTATACCATGGGAGCAGTCACCTTCACTTCCTGTTTGGGGATTTCTTTATTACTGTCTCGACTCTGTGCCGTTCGCTTACACTCTTCATGCAAAAGCGCCTTTAAATTACCAATGAGCCAATAATATAAGTTTTGGTACAAAACCAAAAATAGTAAAAATAATACATTACTTTTTCTATCTATCCAGAACGCTTCCACCCGCCTCATATAACATATGCATCTGGCCCTTTCTACCCTCTCTCCGGCCCTCTGCTGTTGGAGTTTAGGGGCGGCACCCCCGCATCGTGTGTCTATTCACTAAAGAGAGTTTGCAGGAGAGTTGTGGTTTCAGCCCCTTGACTTCGCTATACATTATGAGCTTCTGCTGCACTAAGAGCTTGGCTGGCCCTGTATAATGTATACTTAAATCAGTGACATTCCTCCAGTCTCGTCACCCATTGAATTATACATTATACAGGGTCAGCTCAGTCCTACATAATAGTGAAGTAAGAGTTCATACCACAACTCAATGTTTAGTGGATAGAGCCCACAGTCACCTCCTTCTGCTGGCAGCCTTAGTGCTCCTCCTAGTGCGAGACGGAGGAACCTGCAGCCGGGAGAGGAACTCGGGACTTATGGCTAATGAAATGTGAGGCACGCCAGCGTGAGTGCGTCAGTCACGAAAGTGCCTGTGAGTATTACTAGTCGTGCTAGTGGCTGTCTGAGGGCTGAGTGTTTATATACCATATAACAAAAATGGCTGCGAGTGAATGGAGTTACGAAGACCTCAAGCAATGTAATGACGCCCTGCCACACAACGCTTGACAGACTCAGCAGCCGCTGCGAGGGGCTCTGTTACTGATATGGCCACCATTACTGCCCTTACCATGATGGCGGTTAGTTGGATCATACCATGGGACGAGGGGGGTCTATTTATCATAATACGATACAGCTGAGATCTCTCAGTTTAACGTCATGAGGACTTCACACATATCTGAGACGTCCCGGATTATAAACAGATTTATTTTACTTTACGGCAGCATCAGGCAGACGTCACTCGGGAACCGTCTCTGCGAGCCACTTCAGGTACGGGGGGTTCCCCTGCTCGATGGGGAGGCTGATGACCTCACAGACTTCGTACGGATGAACCGATCTGAAGACATCGAAAGAAAGCGTAAGCGAATGGTTAAAGAAGAACGTTACCCCGGTCCCCGCTATTTAAAGGGACGTCTTTAAAAGGGGCTTCTACGGGGGACTGAATGTTCTGGATGGACTTTTCCACCGGTGACATAAACATTCATCTGCATGAGATACGGAGTGATGTCATCAGCCTCCGAGGCCGACAACTATAGCCGGTTTTGCCTTGGCCAATGCATTTGCTCGCAATTCTGTATATGGAACCCCCAGCCCTTGCAGCATGCGCGGGGAAAGTGCCGGCATCATCTCTTCCCTCACCTGACGTACTCCGTCAGAGCCGCAACTTTGGAGGTTCTGGTTTTAATCATCTACACAAAAAAAAGGTGAGTGTGAGTGGCAGGGAAGCCGTGATACAAACATGGAGTACACTTACACACATCTAATCACCTCTGTCTCTATATTACCGGAGGTTATTTGCAGGAGCCATATGCCTATCCCATGAATGTTTACATTCCCTCACTGTATTACCCTCTACCTCCTCAGCTGGAAGACATTCTCATCTATCTACCACCCTGGCAATAAACCAAAACATCCTTACATTACATCTAAGCCTCTGATAGGTCAATGCGTCTTCTTTACTGATGTGTCTGCTTTAATATGATTGGAGATCAGCTTTATGATGTGCTGCCGGTGCTGGCAGAGGACACTTACCAGCAAGATCTCACTATCCTCTTCTATTTTTCCTTTCCACTCATATCTACGGGGGAAAAAAACAGGAAAACGAGACCAGATGGGAAAGATACAAGGACAGCGATAGGCCTGACGGACTCTGCGCGGACAGACACACAGACAGAGACAGACAGACAGACGGCCAAACAGAGCACCCGGAGAAAACCTCTGCCCCACTCACATGGATGTTATCTGCGGTATGACGTTCACGCAGGCCGCCAACTTCCGCTCCACCAGACCCCTGCGGAAAAAGAAAGTAACGTATCTGTAAAGGAAGCACATCGGGGTCTGGCCTCCGGTTACTGGGGAATCGCACCGAGCACACGTCACACGCGGACAGGGAATCAATCCGTGTTCCCAGAGGACTGTGACATATGCTCAACCGGAACACCACCCATGTCCTATGTGTGTGACAGGATCACTAAAACACATATCACGCCAAGATGATTTAAAAGGCACAGGCTCTATCATGTCCCATGTACCCAGCAGGCATTCCAGGCTCCTACAAAAGGGTGACTTGGGTCCAAAGAGGGACTTTCCCTCCTAAACAGGGACAGTTGGGAGGTAAGCTTATATGTGTCCTTTCAGTTCCCATTCTGCGACACCCTACGCGGATATAAGGGACCCCCGCATTACATACCGGGCTATGTCTTTGGCCACTTTGTCGTTAGGGCAGGTGACGTAGGATGCGGAGAGCGATCCTGTCGCGTACGCGTCGGAAGCCATCGAGAAAAATCGCAATCCCACAATCCTCAGGAACAGGGGCGTCATACACAGCAGCACCGCCTGGGGGCACAATGGGAGATTAACCCTTTAACAGACAGGAACAGCAACTTAATTAAAGCTGCACAGTGAATGGATACTCCTGTGTGGGCGCTATTTATTAAAAAGATCCACAATACACGCACATAAAGGTCCACATGCGTTCTCCTCCCTTTTTAAACATGAGCCGCACACACAGTGGGGAGGAATTACAGAGACAAGTCTTTGAAACATTAAATCTAGTTACGGGGGATCATTCTCTTTCCTCTGTGGGGGTCTAATTATATACATTTAAAAACAGCGATTAGTGATTATACTCACACAGCCAGCCGCTATCACTGCCCAGCACTGCAGGGATCCGGAGACAGGGCGCATGCACAAGCAGCAGCGTGCCAATTCTGTAGAGTCCTGACCTAGGAGCACACCGTCAGCATGTGTTACTATCATTCCTATTCGTACCCCATTCAGATGAACACGTTACTTTCTAACACGCAGACATTCCGCCGCCCGACCGCCTAGCGATGGAAACGACAGGACTTATTACTTATTAATGAGATATCGCGCTCTCTAGTGTTCCGCATCTAACGCAAGAGCGAGATCCAAGCGGAGCTGTCCAGCCGGCCGCGGTGCTGAATCTAGAAAAGGTTCTAGATCTGACCTCCTGCAGGACTGGGTTTTTATTAAAGGGGGCCACAAGTGCCCGTAAAGATCCCGCAGAATCACCCCCACACACAGATGCCCCAGGGGGCGGGGTTCAGCAAATGCCCCAGGGGGCGGGGTTCACCAAGACCCCTGTACACATGCATGTACACGGGGGGGGGAGTAAAAACTAATTTTCCTGCCCTCCTTCCTACAGTCGGTGGCATTATTTAGACCATCAGCAGGAACGCACTTTTTCACACCGTTTTCCAACTTTCTAATAAAACAAAGTAGGAATTCAGCGCACCCAGCCAACGGCATTCATCTAGGGTGTAAATATTGGGGATACCGCCACACTATACGGCCGTATACCCCTCAGCCCCCCACTACGCCAAAGTACCCCAAGTATGGCGAGTCCTGTCTAACTTTTCATGGCTGGAGCTGGATCAGAGGGACTGCCTTTTAACCCAAATGAGATTCAATTTAAAGCCTTCTCTGGACCCCATTAACGAGACTTCTGTGCGGCAGGAGGGGGGCGATCAACCCTCTTGTATTTTTTTGTGTTCCGACTTTCTAATACCCACAGAAATCATCTCAATTTAGGCGTTTTCCCTAAAAGTTTCAAAAGAAACCAGAAAAGATATTTGCCGCCCCCCGCATTTAGTTTTACCCGTTACAAGATGTTAATACTCTCTCTTCCCGATCAAAAATGATACATTTTTCATTTTCATCTTTTTATGCAGATTTTCTCAAGGCCAAAGCATTATACACTAAAGTAAGCTTATCCTACACATCATATACTGTAAAATGTAAAATACACCTATAGAAATTATATACATATTAAATGAGATTAAATTCCACATTTACAATCCCTCATATCTCTCTCTCTCTCTCTCTATATATACATGTAAATATATTATTCTATAACAATAATGAATTACTAATTAATTACTCATAATTAATTATATATTCTCATATCTACCTACATGGGCACACAACATATAACATATTACACACACATAGATAGTAGTGGACATGCTACATAAAGGTTTACGTGAGATTTTATACCTTTGGGCCAGAGTGAAATTATTATTATTATAATTACTATTTTATTATATCACTCAAACACCCACATATACCCGAAGACAAAGTTACAGTAACTCTAGTAACTACGGACCGCAAACACATTTACCTAGACAGAAGGCAGCCGTGACCTTCCACCCGGAACCTTATCTGCTTATTCCTGACGTGAAAGCGCCTCAACAAATATGGCGCCCGCCGCAACCCCCCCACTCAGCTCTCACACCTTCTTTCCGTTTTTTGAGACTGACACTTTTTGTTTCCGCCCCAAGTAAGATGGCACCCGTTACGTTTCTATGGGAACAGGAAATATGTCCTTTCGCGCAACTTTATTGAGGTCATTGACGCAGAGAAAGAGGCTGCAGCCAGAAGCAACGGTGCACCATGGGAGTTGTATCCCGGGGTGACGTTTCATGTGTGTATATTTACATGCTACGCCTACGGCATGAACATGCACACACACATGCGTCGCGGTTGTTCGCTTGTGCATGCCCTGTGTGTGACAGGACCGGTGTGTGCTGTGTGCGGTGTGCGGACGGCGAATCCTGCAGCAATCTCCATTACAACCCGCCGCTGTGCATGGAGGCTTTATCATACCTGCATCACCTGTACATGCTGCATGTGAACATGCATGTGCCAAGCGAACATACGAGAAGCAATGCTCTTGGCCTCTATGTGTGTGTGTGTGTGTGTGTGCATATATACACATACATACATACATACATGCATATATATTTATACATACACACATATATATATATATATATATATATATATATATATATATATATATATATATATGTATATATACTCACACACATGCAAACAATGAACATTGCTGTGCTCATTGTAGTCCAATGAACCAATGAAAAATGTATGTATATATATATATATATAGTGCCATCATATTCAACAGCGCTGTACAATGGGTATGTGTGATGTGTGTAACATGACCATAAGGGCAAACAAAAGGGTATATATATATATATATATACACACATATACATACACAGTATATATTTATATATATATATATATATACACACACACACACACATATACATATAGTGATTAGATTGCATTTATTGCCATTATCTGAGCATGCACTCGCGCACACGCATCAGACAGCCTTAGTGCATGGCAGTGTTAGTGTGCGCTGTGCATGCGCACCGATGCTATGTTTCTTTACATGCATTTCGTGATTTTTGTGTATGAAGACATCAGTTTAATGACTTAACAGAAACGCTTTCCGCCTGATGGGCAATTTTTAATTATTTTTTGGGGGGATTTTTTTTTTTTAAAGGGTAGTAGTTGTATCCGGTATCGGGATCCGCCGCACATCGTTCCTGTCGGTGATGGCAATGCGTTCCGTCGTATGTTGTGGTTTTTCTGTAGTGAGGATGGAGTGTCTTGCCCCGTGGCCTGCTGGAGAACACTGTTTAGTGCAGCTCGCCCTGTCCCATTTTATTCCCCTCTCTCCTCATCTCTCCTCCCTCCATTCACACTTCCATTCCTCCAACCTCCCTCCTCTCTCCTTTTTCATCTCTCCTCCTATCCCTCCATCCTCTCCACCTCCTCTATCTGATGCAGCATCTCATTCTGAGCATCCTTCCCCTCCTCCTCCTCCGCTCTCTCCATCTTTCCCGTTTCCCTCCTCTTCCCCCCCTCCTTCTCTCTAGATATCCAGCTGCAAAATCTGACGGCCTGGGTTTTTTTTTTTTTTTTTTTAGGCTATTCTTCCTCTCCTCCCCTCTTCCCCTATCTATCTCCCCCATATTTCTCCTCTTTTCCTACACCCCCATTTTATTGCTCCTTTGTTTTTTTCTTTCATTTAAATTGAACACCCCGCTATAATTTCCATTCCATCTCTGCCTGTATTTGTAAATACATTTTATCCCAACACCTCCTTTCCTGATCCATTAAACACTCCGTACCTTTTCATCCTCCCCGTCGTGCATTCCCTGTACATGGATTTATATGTGGATTTATTTAATGTATATTCTGCCTATTAACCTTAATAGCATCCCTTCCATCTCCCTGTCTCCCTCGATCCATCTCTCTCTCTGTCTCCATCTCTCTCCCCTGCAGTCACATCATCTCTGTCCCCAATGTGATTAAACTCCTCTCCTTCTCCCGGTGTCGTTCTCTCCGGGGGATTTTCGATGTTCAGATTCACGTCTTAGCTGTGGAATGATGTTTTATGCGCCCTTCAGAGGTAAACATTTGCCGGATGTTTGTTGAAACCCTAAATTTGTTTTTTTTTCCCTCGAAGACCCCCCTGCACTTCTGTGTCCCCCCTGCATCGGTGGCTTTCTTTAACTTGTCATCTCTTCTGGTCCGCAGCTCTCTATCATTTAAAAACCCGTTTTCCGCAGCCTCTACTTTCCAATTCCCTATTTATGGATGCCTCAAACTTTGCGCCTGTCAGCTACTTTGTATGTAACGGTATCTCCTCTTCTCTGATCCTCTCTCTCTATCCGCTCTCTCTCTCTCTATCCGTTCCTATCTCTCTCTATCCATCTCTCTCTATCCATCTCTCTCTCCGTTCCTCTCTCTCTCTCTATCCGCTCTCTCTCTATCCGTTCCTATCTCTCTCTATCCATCTCTCTCTCTCTATCCATCTCTCTCTCCGTATATATCTCTCTCTCCGTTCCTCTCTCAATCCATCTCTCTCTCCGTATATCTCTCTCTCTCCATTCCCCTCTCTCTCTCCGTTCCTCTCTCTCTCCGTTCCTCTCTCTCTCCGTTCCTCTCTCTCTAACTTTTGGCTGTATATTATCACTTCTGCTAACGGTTCCCGGTTGTTTTGTCATCCTGATGGGGTTCTCTGTAGAAGCGGCTCGTTGATCCGCCGTTCTAATGGTTATGATATCAATTCTTTTAGGCGCTATGGGGTAAAATGCCATAATGAGTATTTATCGCGAGTCCGTTACGTATCCGAGCTCTGCGCCTCGTCCTGATATCTCTTGCTATTAATCCCCGTTTTATTTTGAATATATTCTCGGTTAATCTAGCTCTCAGTGCCTTTCCCCGAGTCTCGTTCTCTATCTGTCTTTATATCTGAACGCGTCCTGCTGTCTAATGGACAATCGTTCCTTATTTATATATAGTTTTTGGTAGCGCTGTTTGCTTTTAGGTTTCGCACTCTTAATTCCATCCGCTTCCACTATCAGCTCTGTCTCTTGCTTTATATCCCAGGGTCCTAAGATATAAGATGTCTCTCTCTCTCTCTCGCCATAATACAGAGAGGGTGAGACGCTCTAATTTATCACAATTTAATAGATCTGCGTTCGGTCCCTTTCTCCAGATATTTAGTGGGGATGGCGTGTCGTCTTTTCACTAAACCCAATGAAATGTGTGGATGCTCCGGATTGAGAATGACCTCAGATTCTCTCTATCATTTTACTATCTCTTCCATGGATCGTTAGTTCCATAAGTATTTGAATAAGCCGTCGTAAAAGTGACGCGATTGCCGGGTTCCTCTGGACAGAGAAGCTTCACGCCGGGTCTCATAACACGCGTGTGGCGTGGACATCACCAAGGCTCCTCTACCTTGAGGTGGCCCATGTGCGGGGGTTGAGTTCATTTCGGCGGTGTTGTCTCGTGTTTTGAATGCAGCCGGTTGTTTTGGTGATGCTGACAGATCACCGCTGTAGACGTGCAGAAGAGGTGGCTCTGGCTGTCTAAGGCTTTATCTGGTCTGGCTGGATGGGGAGAGTCCTGCCTTGTTGACGTTGGCTTCCATTGAGTGGGGCTCTCGCTGGAGTTCAGCCAGGTGACAGAGAGGGGTCTGGAGTGGCTGTTAGAGTTGGGAGAAGCATCACTCAGAAGTCCTGAATGGGCCGTGTTACTACCTGATGTGGCTCGTCGCTTTTCTATGTAAAGTGTAAATTAGAGATAGAGGTCTATCGTCCATCATCACGTCAGCACAGCCGGCACGTTCATGTTGCCATCTGCATTTTCCTTCTGCTTTGGCATTTTTCACTTTACCCTTCAAGCCATGCGGGAATTGCTCTTCTGACATGCCCAGGGGCAGACAATTGCCCTCTGGGCCAGTCCAAAATTGTTCACAAAGGGCCATTCCAACCTGGACCAGGCCAGTTCAGCTCGGACCACCCCGGGGAGGCAGGTGCGCAGCGGTGTCCCCTACAACAATGTGGGTGGGGTTGTTGAGCAGCCATGGAGCTGACTGGCAGTAAGGACACCATGTGCCAAGGGGGCCAACACCTATCTTCCCTATCAGCTGCATGCCAAATAGCATATTTTAATAAAGTTTTACTATGATGTTCCGGAGACGCTTTTTTTATATTAATTTTTTTTTTTAATTATTATTATTATTATTGATCAAATACAACAATGCAAAGAGAACAATACATGGGCTGTCCTTATTTACGTTGACTCCACGTACAGGGATTTACTCTTACACCATGCCTCCGTCTAGCCCCGATCATCATGGCGGGCTTGGATTTACATCGTATTTACTCTCAAATTATTATTATTATTGTTAGGGCTTTTGGTCACAGAAAGTAACGCTGGCTCGGCTTCCCTTACCCTTCCACATGGGAGTTCGATGCCAGATCTGTGGAAATCAAATTGTTTAAAAAGTACGCCGACAGGTTTTCTTTCTGTATTCTATGGTTCTTTTTTTGTATGTAAGAAATAATACCAACGTAATTCATGTAATCAGGTGTAAAAATACTGATTATGATGTAATTGTTATTTTGTGTAAAGGGAAGTTCTGTTACCTGCAGCTTGATGACATCACAGGCGCTACAGGAAGCTGTCATTGGGGAGATCCCTCTCTCTTTAGGGACATGCACAGAGAGAAAGATACTAAGATGGAAATAGTGACCTAGATAAAGAAAATGGCTTGTGATGTCATCAAAAAGTGCTTATTTTTGGCACGTGGTGTATGAGTCGTATTTTTGTGAAGGTCTTGATTAAACAAAAATCACATTATTGACACAGGACCCGGAAAATGTAGGATTTACACTAAAATGTATTCGTGTTACAGCATTTCACCTTATTCCTCTCATATGATTAATGAATGCAGATTGTGGTCTGGCTCAGCATTGGTAAATGCAATTGGTGGATATCTGTCTTTCTAATGATTAATATTATTAATATTAATTATTTACATGGTTACAACAGTGTTTGATATACCACACGGGCATATGGGTAGTTACAATGTCTGAACAGTCGCCCCTGGTGGTCTCTTTTCTTGTCCTGATCCGCTGCTGGCTTTGGGACCGCTTTTCATGGTTAATTTATTCTTTTTCAGCTTGGATGCCTTGTTCTTCTTCATGTAGATTACCGAGACAATGATAGATAGGTGGTAAAGCCTCCCAGTGGAAGCGGTAGAGGCCAATACAACGATGGGATTTAAACATGGTGGGATAGGCGTAATCTAAGATCAAGAACTGGTGAAGGTTTGTCTTCAAAGCAGGAGAAATAAGCGACTAGATGGGCTGAGTGGGTAAATTCTACGTTTCCATGTACTTGGCATTATACACACCGCAGCCGGTGCGCAGTACACCGCGTGATATATAAACTGTGCCGTTTAAGATGAGTTTACCAGGAGAAGGCCGATACCATATCCACAAAGAGGATTATTAGATGTAATTCCACCTTCGTTTCTTTACTACCTGCCTTCAGACAAGCCGTGTCCTCGTTTCTTTATACATGTATGATTTAATAGTGTAATAGTGCAAATAGAAGTATTACCGGGGTTCTTATAGAGCCATTTCTCTAAAGGGGGAGTTGTGGTGAGATGATGGATTCCTGCTCATTACATGACATTAAAGTCCTTTATATTTAAATATTGATCTCCTTGAGCATAACCCCAGCGCTGTATACACTTATAACTCCCCTGCACTGTATACAGTAATAACCCCCAGCGCTGTATACACTAATAAATCCCCTGCGCTATATACAGTAATAACCCCCAGCGCTGTATACAGTAATAACCCCCAGTACTGTATACAGTAATAACCCCTTGCTGATGTATACAGTAATAACCCCCAGCGCTGTAAACAGTAATAACCCCCCAGTGCTATAAGCTGTAATAAACCATAGTGCCATATACAAAAACCCCAAAGCTGTATACAGTGATAACCTATAGTGCTCTATAGAGTAATAACCCCCCAGCGCTATATCCAGTAATATAACCCCCTCCAGCGCTGTATACAGTAATATAACCCCCAGCGCTATATCCAGTAATATAACCCCCTCCAGCGCTGTATACAGTAATATAACCCCCAGCGCTATATCCAGTAATATAACCCCCTCCAGCGCTGTATACAGTAATATAACCCCCAGCGCTGTATACAGTAATAACCCCCCAGCGCTATATACAGTAATAACCCCCCAGCGCTGTATACAGTAATATAACCCCCAGCGCTGTATACAGTAATATAACCCGCAGCGCTGTATACAGTAATATAACCCCCAGCGCTATATACAGTAATACCCCCCTAGTGCTGTATACAGTAATATAACCCCCAGCGCTGTATACAGTAATATAACCCCCAGCGCTGTATACAGTAATATAACCCCCCAGAGCTGTATACAGTAATATAACCCCCAGCGCTGTATACAGTAATATAACCCCCAGCGCTATATACAGTAATACCCCCCTAGTGCTGTATACAGTAATATAACCCCCAGCGCTGTATACAGTAATATAACCCCCAGCGCTGTATACAGTAATATAACCCCCCAGAGCTGTATACAGTAATATAACCCCCAGCGCTGTATACAGTAATATAAGTCGCATTGACAGAAACCTGATTTTATCTCAATATATTATTTCTGTTCTATTTTTATATTTCCATATTTATATTAAGGTAAGAACACCTATTTTTTTTGGGGGGGGGGCATGGCCAGGGGGCTTTCCTCAAACTTATTTAAATTATTAATAGCCATCTATGTAACTTTTCTAAAGACATTTAGAGGAAAATATAAAATATATTTTATTTACACAACTTAATTAAAAAGTCAATTTCCTGCTATTTCTATACACGTTATTATGACCTTAAGGGCTGTAGAACCCTGTTATACAATTTTATATTATTTGCTGAGCTATGTGTGATCAGAGGCCGAGAACCTGCAGGGAACGGTAGGCAGAACTGAGAAAAAAAAAAGATTCCACCTCCCGTTTTCCTCAAGTGGTTTGGTCCATGGGCACTTCCTGTCTGGAGTGTGAGCAGGGAGTGCTTCCTTTGTGGCATGGGCTCTAGAGACACTGCCTGCTTTGTGTGTTGCCCCTTTGTATGTACAGGACAGGTGCAGGTGGGCAGGGGCAGTAAATTTGCAAATTTGCCAAACGTCCCATATGTAACGATATCTATCCTGCTTGGAGAGCTCACGGCAAACAGAGTTCTTAATTCTATTAATCTGTAAATAAAACATCCTGAAATACAACCAAAGCTGTAACGTGGCCTATTCTGTGTCTGCCACAGCGGTTATTTAAATGTGGTATATTATATGTCCTTATTTACCCATTCTGCCCCCGTCTAGTCACCCAGTTTTTCATGCTGTAAAGACTCAAACCTTAACCGGTCCTTGGACTCGTCTTGGATTCAGGAGCCGTGTGCCTATCCCATGCATGCTTTTAGCAAAGGTGTCTACCACCTCTGCTGGGAGGCTGTTTCATTCCCTCTCAGTAAAACGTCCTTCCTTCCTGGCCCCACAACAGAGGTTTTCCCAGGACAAACACCCTGAGCTCCTAGAAAAGAGGGACATCGAGGGAGGACTGAGGGACAAAGGAATTTGGCTTCCACAGAACTACTGGGCCTTGTAAGAAGGACACGTCAGAGAGGGACTCCTGTGTCGTAGAAAGTTGAATACCCAGTGCTGTTGTTATCAGTTCACAGAGGGGGCTTTCCTGGCTTTTCGGTCCTGCGATGCCCAGTTGGCAGTATAGGGGGGGGGCAGCGAGTACAGGAGACGTTAGGTGCATTGGGGCAGAAAGTGTCATTTTGAACAGTTCTGGTCAGATTGGTCCCCATTGCTTCCAGTTTCCGCTTTACTCTCAACGCTCCATCTGATTGGAGAAATGGTAATCTGCGGAGGGTGTGAGTCTGGCGGATGCTCGCTCCTTCTCGGGGCGCACCTCTTCTTTAATGATTACAGTAGCTTGATACGGAATAATTAATGACGGGCAAAATGGTTTCAGAGTAACTATAGCCCGAGGCCGGCCGGAACGTTTCATTAATGAGCGGTGGAAATGGGAAATGGCACCGTCTGCGCGATGATGGAGATTATATTTAAGATTTCTATTTCCATTGTTAACACTTTGTGCACCAGTGTAACAAAACACTTTGAATACTGATGATGAATGTAACATTTTAGATAATTGAGATTATAAGAGCGGGTATCCGGCCACCATGCTGACCCTACAATGATATTTGGTCATGCCAAATTAAACCAATATTTGGTGCGATCACCCTTTTTTTTATTGAAAACGGCATCACTTCTTCTAGGTACACAAAGTGAGGGATTCTGTGGGCCTATAGTTAGGTGTATAATTAAACAATTATACCAAACAGGTGCTAATGATCATCAATTTAATATGTAGGCTGAAACACAATCATTAACTGAAACAGAAACAGCTGTGTGGGAATAAAACTGGTTGAGGAACGGCCAAACTCACTAACAAGGTGAGGTTGCTGAAGGGCAGTTGGCAAGACTGAGCACGGCAACAACACGCAAGGTAGTTATACTGCGTCGGGAAGGTCTCTGCAAGGTAGACAGAGGTTTCCAGATGTTTTGTCCAAGCCTTTTTGGAGAAGGACAAAGAAACGAGCAAGTTGAGGACCATAGATGCTGGGGTCGGCCAAGGAAACTTAGTGCAGCAGATGAAAGACGCATCGCGCTTACTTCCCATCTCAATCAGAAGCTTCCCAGCAGTGCCATCACCAGTGGAAGAAAACAGTGAGACCCTGGTACACCCATCTACTGTCTGGAGAAGTCTTGTCAGAAGTGGTCTTCTTGGAAGACTTGCGGCCAAATGCCATACCTCTGACGGCGAAACAAAGGCAAGCAGCTTAAATATTCACGAAAACATAGGAACTGGGGTGCAACAAAATGGCAGCAGGTGCTCGGGACCGATGAGTCAAATATTTGGCTGTAGCAGAAGACAGTTTCGCTGAAGGGCTGGAGAGCGGTACATGAATGTGTGTTTGAAGGCAACACTGAAGCATGGTGGAGGATCTTTAAATTGATTTGAGGGTTTTGTCAAATTAACGGTTTCCTCAATGCTGTGACGCTCGGGCAGATTCCATCAGGAAGGCGTCTGATTGGCCCCAAATTCTGCAGCGTGGCAACGACCCCAAACGTACAGCCAAAGTAGTATCTTCAACGCAAAGAAAATGGAGTGCCGGAGAAGCAACTGAGGCACCTAAGTCCATAGAAGAACAGCGGTTAGTTCTCCAAGATGTCGACCTACCTTCAAAACTGTGTGTGAGTGTACCTAGAAGAACTGATTGAGTTCGATTCACCCAAGCTAGGGTTCTAATGCTTCTGTCCTCTCTATAGGTTTATGTTTAGGGGGCAAATTCAATTTTCAAATAATTGTGACTACGGAAAAATCTGCAATCCAAGGATCTGATTTAAATATGAAACATAGTCTTATACTCAGGCGCTTCCGCTCTGATCTCTGTAAATGTGGTGAGTTGGAGAGTAGGAGACTCTTGTCAGCACCGCCACCCGCTCTGCACTAATCTGTTAAAAATAGTTTCTAATTTATTGTTGGTACTCTAGAGATTAGCTATTTAAAAAAGAATGAAAAAGACCCAATATGAATCTTTACCCGCCACTTTTTGGTAAAGAAATGAAAAAAAAAAGGCTTATAGGTAACCTTACAAAAGAACTCGCAACGTCAGTCCCTACAGCACAGGTTCAGATGCTTCAGGAGAAGCTTCAGCTTCACCGCCTGGGATTGCTCCAGGTTTCACCAGACTCTCCAGGTGAGTCTCTGCTGGGTTTGACCGGAGTCTCCAGGTGAGTCTTTGCTGAGTTTGACCGGACTCTCCAGGTGAGTCTGTGCTGGGTTTGACCGGAGTCTCCAGGTCAGATTTCCCACCTGTGCCGCCATTGTACATAAATTTGTAATGAAATCATGATTTTGTGTGTCGTTAATTTGCACACAGGGGACGAGACCTATGGTGTCACGCACTCTGACAGCCTTGGTGTGTTTCGTGTGCATCACGGGCTGTGTGCTCGGTGGCAGCGCACACCGCGTTCGTGTATCTTGTAACGCGTGTCGTCGTATCACGGATTGTGTGCCCGTGCGCGTGTGACAGGCAGCGTGTGTGCTGCAGGAAGCACCAGGCCCATACATGGTAGCGTGTGTGTGTGTCATTGTGTGTCTGTGTGTGGTTGGTTGTGTGTCAGCGCTGCTGGTTGCTAGGTAACTGTCGCTGCTTTAATTCCTATATTTAGGGGTTTTCAGAATAAGGTTGAAGTTTTTATCACACGACGGTCTCTTACAATGCAGAATGAGCGCTCTCTCAGGGTGACAAGGGTGAGACGCCCCTGTATGTCTCCTTATATCCTCTTGTCTCTCTCAACCTAGTATGTCTCGGCTACCGTGCCGTCTCTGAGTCTGGATGTCTTGATCTCAAGCCTTCTCCATCTCACCCCACGCTCTCTCCCCCTTTCATTTCCCTTCCCTAACCGTCTTTTTCCCCCCTCCTTCCAGATCTCCCCCCCATTTATCTCCCCCCTCCCTCTTTTGGCTTTTTTTTGCCTTTCCTCTCTTTTTTTCCACCTCCCCTCTTTTCGCCCTCCATCTCCCTCACTTCTCCCCATCCTCTTTTCCTTCCCCCCATCCCCCTTTTTTCCATTTTCTCCAATATTGTCCTTGTTCTCCCTATCTGTACATCAAAACATACATGTATATATGTGAATTCACACAGATACCCCATGTAATAATTGCCCCCCCTGTTCTCTCTGTGAGATCTGCTTACTATTATGTATAGCTGTTTATATGTTTGCATTGATAAGTAACATACATGTAATATGCATATTATATATATAGGTGATATTGACATGGTGGGATACGTACACTTGCATATAGATGGCTTGTGGATTAAAGTGGTTTATGCTAATAGGATTGAGAAAGAATTAACAAATAACCCTTTTTTAGGTGGGTCTAATCTATACATGAGAGGATAGATAACGCTTAAGACCACCATATGTTTCCGCAGATAGATTCGCGTGAGCCGTAAATGCTATGTTATGTAAGTGCGCTTTAGGTCTGTCCTGTGATAAACTGTATGTTTTCTGGCGGAGGAGTCAGTTGAGATACTGATTAAGAAGCTCTGCCCCTCTCGTGATCAGTACAGAGTATCTCTGGGCCGCTGTTGACCGTGTTGTGGGCCACTTGCTTCTTCAGCCAGTGAGGGAACTGAATGAATGGGAAGGGATCTTTCAAACAGGGGAAGGAACCTCTCGGGTTCCTCGTCATGTTATAGACTTTAGTAGACGGGCTCCAGATATTAAGACAAGAAATGGAGACTTTGCCCCATGGGGTGAGATCTGTCCAGTTAATGACGCCTTTGTGTAGTTCTTTTGTGGTCCACCAGCCCTCCCGTTCATTCTCTGATCCACTCAACTTGTGGTCGTGGAATTCTGCAGCTCCTCTAGTTCTGTGGTCCTCAACATTCTGTATGTAGAACCCGCTAGTGATGATGACATGGCGTATGTGATCCTGGGGGCCTACCCAGGAGCCTCACATCATGTCACCGCATTTTTTTGTCATGATATAAATGTTGGCCCTAATATTCTGTGATCCCACCATCTCCTGGCCAAATGTGATCCACACACACCTTTTGGTCAGACTGTGGCCCCTTCTCAAAATTAAACCATTGCCCTGCGTTTTCCTGGCTCCTGGGGAACATGAGGCCCTTCCATATTTTGTGTTAACCCTTTCACTATGCTTCTTCTCCACATGCTGGACATGGTGCTGCCTTGAGAGGTCCATGCATGTTACATATACCCATCAGGCATCAGTTCATGCTTCACTGCCATTATGCCATTTGTCCACTGGGTGTCACCCTTGTGTCTGTGTGTCCCAGGCTGATGCCTCCACCCCCATACTAATTCATGGAGAATTGGGTTATTAGTGAGTGGGTGAAGCATGGAAACTGGGGGAAAATGGCAAAGATCAATATATCTTCATTTAGATATTCTGTCTGTTAATCTGTCTAACAATCAATAGTCTCTGAATCTTTATTGGTCTCTCTGTCTAGCTCTTACCCTGCATGATAATAATAATACTATTATTATATTATTATTAATATTATTAATGATATTTTCCTTTATATAGGTGAAACACACATACATGTCACCTGTCATCATATTGAGCCTTAGGCTGTATATGTGATTGAGTAACCATTTTTTCCAGGACATGTAAAGTGCTGCCCCCTGCAGTATGTGGGGCGTATAACTCGCAGGAAAGAAGCTGTTATACATGCTACATACTGCAGGGGGCAGCACTTTACATGTCTGTGTCCTGGAAAACCTCTCATTATTCTGAGCAATAATGTGGGATATTTTTTGGGGGGGACTGTGAATGGACAAATCCCATCATGCTCACCCAACCTGCTGAATTATTCGACCTTCCGGCTGCCTGCAGGGGTCCACCGGTTTCAGACAGGTGCGATTCCCATCATGCATAACATATCTGAAGTGTATGCTGTAGATTATTTACGATTCGATATATACGTATCGATTTATTGACATAATTACAGAAATGCCTTACGTAACCAAAAAGAGGCTACCATGCACCATTCAAGCCTGTCTGGGTAGAGCCAGACCACAATAATATAACTCGTAGATCATCTACTAACAAAACAAATGCTTTCTTATTGTTCTCTTGATTCTGCTTCTTTATCTGTTTTAGCCTTATTATTTTCAACAATCAATTTAAGAACCATATTCAAAAAATAAAAATTCCAGCTTCTCTCTGCACCACGGCTATAGACACATTGCTTAGATGTCATGTAAGGAGGTTTTACTTTGGGTGGTAGATAAGTGGAACAACCTCCCAGCAGAAGTGGTAACGGTTATGGGACCAAGGTCTGAATCTTTACAGCTGAAAAAACTAGCCGAATGGGTCTGATCTGTTGTCAAGTTTTATGTTTTTTAATAAAATGGCAATATTTAAATTAATATTTTACTAAAAAGAGGTTGTTTGCTTAGAATGTACCCCAACCTATAAGCTGCGTGTTAAGAGATCGTGAGCTCTTGGACCAAAATCAATCCCATCGATAATTTTCATGATTAGGGAATCCTGATATATTTCGTGGTAGGAATATATCTTTTAAAGTTAAAAGGTCACAATGTTGATGCGCTTTGGTTACGACGCTCCGGTTAATGTTGATGGTTGTGCCGTTCTGCCGGTGGTCTGAATATTTGTATATCTTTCTGATATTTTGGTATTTTGAAGAGTTTCGGAAGTCTTCGTTGTAGTGTTAATGGGACGGATACGTTATAAGGATAAGTTATTTGAACTGGACCTTGGAGGTAATGATTGTCATAAACTCAGTAGGTAATATATACATCCTTCTTACATCAGGGGAAAAAATGGCCGACGTGGCCACCCTAACCGATGTATATTTGTATCGCATCTTTCTTATTCTGCAGTTGATGTGTAGATACCCCAGGGTCCTGGACTGTAGAGAGTCTACCTTAAAGGGAAATATTGACAGCGTTACAAGGGCTGTGAGATGTATAAGATATAACGGCTCCTGATCTGTACCCTTTAGATGCTCGAGGACCTCCCATGCATCGGATGCCCTACGTCGCCTCTCCGTATGAGCGCCCAGCCTGGAACCCGCGATACTGTGTCATCTCTGGAAACCAGCTTCTTATGCTCGATGAGGAGGAGGTGAGACCAAGGTTTCTCTACTGCTTAGGGCAGTTAAGTTGTGGAATAGACTGCCATCTAAAGTGGGGTCGGCCAGTTCGATCAATATATCCAAAAAACGATTGCACGAAATGCACGCAGGGTTATCATGAGTAAAGGTAGATAAGGCAATATTGATCCGGGGTGAGTCTGACTGCCTTGGGGCCAAGAAGGAGTTTTTCCCCTTTACGATGTCTCAGTGGGGTTTTTTGTCTTCTTCTGGATCAACTAATATGGGTTTGTGGAATGGTTGGACCTGATGGACTAAAAGTCTTGTCTATGATTGTGATCCCTTTTGCCCCATTGGTTTAGAATCTCTCTGGTCTCCGTCTTGGCTTTCTGTCTCCTGCTTCTTGACTTTCTGTCTCCTGCTTCTTGGCTTTCTGTCTCCTGCTTCTTGGCTTTCTGTCTCCTGCTTCTTGGCTTTCTGTCTCCTGCTTCTTGGCTTTCTGTCTCCTGCTTCTTGGCTTTCTGTCTCCTGCTTCTTGGCTTTCTGTCTCCTGCTTCTTGACTTTCTGTCTCCTGCTTCTTGGCTTTCTGTCTCCTGCTTCTTGGCTTTCTGTCTCCTGCTTCTTGGCTTTCTGTCTCCTGCTTCTTGGCTTTCTGTCTCCTGCTTCTTGGCTTTCTGTCTCCTGCTTCTTGACTTTCTGTCTCCTGCTTCTTGGCTTTGCCCCTCATGGGACCTCCTGTGTGACCTGATTTATGCCCTCCTGAGTAACCGATGTTTCTCCATATAACTCCAGGATGGAACAGTTCTTCCCGCTAACTATAACTGTTCCTGCTGCAGATTATTACTGCCCTCTGTAGCTTCCCCGTAGTGCGATGTAACGCCGGCCTGTATCGTCAGCCATGTAATTTCCAGCATCTTATTTTTTCCCTGTGTTGTCCGGTTCACAGCGACAAGAACTCGTAAAGCAGTGTTTAGGTCGTGAAGTCACATGAGCGTTCTTGGCCATGTCTTCCCATTTCTTCTTAAGTCATGCCTTTCTATATGTCCTCGTCAAATCCACTGGGGGACGCCCTATGCCACCCACCACCTCTGGTTAAGCCTGACCTATACGATGGTGCTTCATCTGCCTCCTTCCCAAAACGCCTCCCTCTGCTCTGTTAGTTAAATAGGAATTTCCACTGACCGCTCCAATGAAGACATGGCCTCCAAACCCCAGGCCTGGAGGGCCATAGACAGGCTAGGAATTCTCCATATTTATGATCTTCAACAGAAACCATCTAATGGAGTTCCGCCATTTTGATTGTGATACCTGTGCACAAATTGAAAATTCCTGGCCCTCCAGGCTTGCAGTCAGACACCCCTAATTCAAGAGTTACGCCGAATACCCCCTACTCTCTATATAACCTCTTTAAATGCCACCCAGTTGCACTATATAGCCCATCCTTGTCACTTCTGCTCCATGCATCCAATGTCTTCCTGCGACTCTTCCTGTTTCTCTCTAAACGGAGCATCCATTAGTAGGATTCTGCCTTATGTTTGCGGGATCCCCGTCCGCCCTCGGACTATATATATATATATTTATAGTGTGTGCATGGAGGGCTGGGGTCGTGGTCCGGCAGGCAGAGGGAACCCGAGGTTAGTAGGAACCGCGTTTCTCTCTCCCCCTCCCCAGGCAGGAGCTGAGCGAAGCAGCTGATGGACGGGGGAATGTGGGAGGAATGCAAGCTGCTCTCCCAGATCCTGTCCTGTCATTGTTACTGCGAGGAACTATAAGCATGCGATGGAGAGAGTGGGAGAGAGACAGAGACAAGGAGAGGGAAGGGGAGGAAAGCAGAGGCCGGGGAGGGGGTATGAGATAGGTAGGATATATGGGGGGCAAGTAGATGAGTGGTAGGGAGGGGTAATACAGGACAGAAGATAATGGCAAGCAGGAAGTTAGGAAACACCGACAAGGTAGTGAGGAGAGACCATGGGATAGGAGATAAAGCAGATAAGGTGTAATAGATAGATAGGGCATGAGGGGGCAGAAATTGGGGGGGGGGTAACAGAGTCTTTAGGAATAACCAAGCGAGTTTGGAGAGACCGATGGGTGGCAAATGAAAAGGGAGAAAGGGGGTAACAAGCTGGAGGACATGGGTTGGAAAAGAGGGGAGGTCAGACAGATAGCAAACCGAGCAGGTGGGGGTCAACATGATATGACATCATGTTTGGAGGCAGAAGTTGATGGGCAGAGGGGCAAATAAATACAGTAGCTGGACTAATATATCAAGGACAGGGGGTAAAATATTAGGGGTAAGAAAAGGTCACTAAGTGAAATTAACAGATGTAAGACGGAAGCAAGGATGAGTAAAGTCAGAGGAAGAGTCATTCCGGGAAATAGAGAAGAGGGGGTGTTGGTGGATGAGAGAGAGAGAGAGAGAGAGAGAGAGAGAGAGGAGGGGATTAAGGAGGTAAGATAGAGAAGGTGGGAGAGGGAAGAGAATGCGAGCCGAGCGCTGTGGGTCTATATTCACACTCGCTGCTTTTACTTGTACAGGATAATTATTGTAATTAACCCGTCAGCTGAAGTCCTGATCTGTTCCACCAATCAGAGGCAGCGAACAAAGCCAGCGGCATTAACCTCCTCTGTTCTGGAAAAGAATGGCCTGAGGGACTTGCAAAGATAAGGGAATATGGAAAAAATAGAAATAGGATGTCAGGGTGGGCATGAAGGAGTTAAAAGTGGAGTAGTAGAGATGGGGAACATCGAAAGGAAGGTGTAGTTGGAATTATATTGAGAGGCTGTGCTTGGGTATTAAAGGCATACTAGAAAGTGAGGCGGGAAGATGGGGCAAGATAACGGGATGTGCGAGGCTCAGAAAACAAATGGCTGAATCTTAACGGAAGCAAAGGCTTATGGAGCAAGTATTAAGTCTTCAACTCTAAGCATGCTCAGCCAGCGACAGTCGAATGACAACTCCCAGCATGGTCATCCATCTCTTGGATGACCTCCGTGCCCCATATGGAGAAACAACCCAATGGTACAGGAGGGGTGTTTTAATTTGTATGCTAGTAATGTCTGGATTTAATGCCCCCCAACCTGAATCCCCTCTCACACAAACATAATGTCTCTTCAGGTTCACCCACTGTTGATCCGAGAGAGGAGAAGCGATCCGGCCAGAAGCAAATTCCTGAGGCGTACAGTCAGCGTCCCCGTGGAGGGGAAACACCCCGACGAGCACGGTACTGGGGACATGTTACACAGTAACACACGCTGACAAAGAGTGATCACGGGGTGATCCGAGGACACGGCAATGCAATGACCTCACAGCACATTGTGACATGGGGGGAAATAACTGAGCCATGCAATGGTAAATGGTTGGACCACATCTAACAGACATCATCAGACAGGACACCCCCAAGAGACTCTACTGGGGCTCAGAAGGTCCACATCAGGAGACTTGTACTCTGGGTGAGAGGTACCGATAAAGGGTTTATTTGAAATTGCCCCAAGTTCACGCTTACATCATACCTCCACTTTAGAAGGTATCTCGAGTTACATCATGGCAGACGTCATATTGTGTTCTGGTTATTATGGTTTCTGACCTTTATGCTGTAAATTTGGTTGCTTAAACATTGTATGAATGGTGATTTGTATAAAAATAGATATTGGGGCGTACATCACGAGCCTAGCCCCATTTATAGCATTACATCACTCTTTTCCTGGAACGTACAGTGCCTTGATGTAAATGCGAGGGCTTCCTGTTCTTACAACCAAATAGCCTGGAGCTACAGTAGAAATTGTGGTAAATAATTCATATAAAAATAATCCAAAACTTCTAGCGGCATGTAATCCCACCGAGCCTTTAGTATCATGAAGTTATCCATCCAACCCATTGGTTTTTCCCTCAGTATAGCCAGGTACAGCACCACGTACATCACCAAGGGCAAGATTGTCCTGAATTCACCTTGCTACTCCTATGGCTGGGAAGTATCCAGATTCCAGCCAGACCCTCTGGAGTTCTGGATCTGATTAGCGAGTCCCTGGGCAGTGGGAGCAGCATTTGGACATGCGCGCTCTGTGCTCTGGTTCTCCTCACTTCTTGCCCCTTCTGAGCTTACCTAGGAACTCACCCCTAGTCCTCAGGTAAAGCGCTGCTTCTCCGGTTCGGATGAACTTCCCAGGTATGGCCAGAACCAATCAGTTTCCACGAAAAAGGAGGTGTGACTATAATCCCGTGGCTGCTACTAAAGATGGCAGCCCCCAGTGGCAAATAAAGTGCATTTCTTATATAATGAAATCTAATATTATTTTTACTTATATTTATAACTTATATTTTATTATATTTTTATTTTATTATATATTATATTTTATTATTTTTTAAAAAATAAAAAGACACATTTTAACATTTTTTTTAAAATTTTATTATAAACCACCCCCCACTTTTTTTTTTTCATTGAGGTTTAGGCCCCAGTGGTTTATTTTTTTCTGTAGGCAATAATTTTGTCAAAGCTAAGCTACCGTTTGTCTCCGCAACGCACATATACGGCTCCCCCACGGCGTAACGTCTTCCAGAGCAACCATGAATCTTTACAGCAGATCCTCCAACAGCGACAGAATGCAGCAGTGGCGCAGAGGGGTCCGCGGGGTCTAATGGGTTAATGCTCGTTCCGCATGTCACTCCGTGATGGAATACACCAGGAAACATGTAATAAATTGTCACAAAGGACTAAATAGTTGCTCATACAGCAAAAAAAAATCTTTTCCGCCCCGAGTAATTAGGAGATTTACAACGTAAAACAATCCCGGTACATCTCAAAGGATCATACAAAATACATTTAGTGTCAGCACAGGAAAATTCATTCGCCGGGAGCCATGGGGTTTTTGTATTTGCCGTGCTCAGACATTCATGTATGCAGTCTTTGCATTTGCACGTTAGCACATACATGTCCAGAATGGTTATCATGTCGCCGTCATATTCCGCAGCGCTGTACAATGGGAATGAGCCAAGAGCACATCCGTGAGCCGTAATAACGTCGCGTGTCCTGATCCAAAACAGCCCGCTTTCGTGTCATGTGAGAATTAAGTGTTTCCAGCAAAAATAATAACTATTAGTCGATTAACGAATTGTTTCTGGGAAGGGTTTGAGCATCCAGCAGCACTAGGGATGATGTTTCTAATGATGCGTTGAGTTACAAAAGTGTTACATTTAGCAGAGTAGGTGGAACTGTAGCTTAAGTTGTCTAGTTGGCTTCTTTGGACCACAAAATGTACACACTAGGATACAATGATGTATGGATGCGTTATTATATGATGTATACATACCCGTGAGGGAACATATCTCTTCTAGGAATGGGTTCTATGTCATTAGATCTAAAGTAGAGCCTCTTGGAAAACGTTGTAGTTGAGTAACTGTTCGATCTCAATACTATGAACCTTTTATGGCAACAAAATAATGATAGTGAATTCCATATCTTTACTGCCCTTACAGCAGCAAACACTAAAAAACACATGCTGCTTAGAATAAAGTATTCCTTCTTCGTGGACGATCTTGTGTTCTCTGGATAACCCTTTTGATGAAGAGGTCCCAACAGAATGGACGTTTGTCCATAATCATCTCCAAAGCCTTGCTTTGACGTATATTCTTGTTCCTCAAATGCATAGCATTGCGTTTATCTACGTTAAAGCAAACCTGCCACTTCCTCACCAGTCTCCCGGTTTGTCCTGGTCCTTCTGCGATCTGGAAACACAGAGACATTCATTCCAAAGCCATCTGCTGAACGAATAATACGTTCATGGTCCAAAAACCCTGACATACCCACCTCATACTCTGTGGGGTACCCTAGGCATGGAATCAATTTGAGACTCCCCTTTCCAAATCGCTTTACGTGTGGGGCAATTTGTCCCTGCCGCAACTCTCCCATACTAGGGTGTAGCCTGTGGCCCGGCATGTTCAATGTAAAGCGGCCCGCAAGCGGATAACTCATACACATACCTGTGTATAGACGTGTGGCCATTTGCGACCCCCTCCCCAAATACCGTGAACCCTAGTCAAGCACCTAGATTGCCCTGCGCATGATCTGGCTCGTCTTCCGGGATCCAAATATATCCTTTCTCCTTTAATGGATTGAAATGTTCTGTTGGGACCCTGCATCTACTTCTTCTTTTTTAGTTCAATTCCTTTGGGATGAGCCTTAAATTCATATTCTTGAAAGATCTCTAACAAACCCTTCAGCTAATTTCCCAATTATATGGGTCAAACTAACCAGTCAATCACCCCCAAGCTTAGATTTGATGTGGGCATCACCTGAACATTATTCCCATCTCACAATTCCAGTAAAAAAAAGGATCCTTCTGAGGCTAGAAATAGCAATATGAATATCACTGGGCTCCCCTAGGACCTGCGTGTTTACGCCATGAAGCCCGGGGGCTTTAAATGTCTTACAGAGCTATCAATGCCGCAGTTTATTTTCAGGGCCAGTGAAGCAAACTGAGTTCCAAACAATCTATGCACCTCTGCTCACTTCATATCTATGTGCCTCCCGATCACATAAACTGAACATGCGCAGTCAGGGGCGCGGGACGTCCCCACGTTCCTCTTTCCTCCCAGGGATGCCCCTCTTTTCTAGCAGCTCAGAATGTTTGCTGGGTATGAGGGTATCGCAGGGTTCTACAGCCCTAAAGGTCATCATTGGGAGGTGTGTGTGCCCCTAGGTCTTTTAGGATTGGATATCAAAGAGGGACTGGCTCTCTTTAAATAGGGACACTTGGTAGGACCGAGCTTCAACTTTGATAGGGGAATTGGCAATGGGTAGTTGGGAAGGACAGAGAAACACAGGATTTAGAAAGGAAACATGGCGGGAAAGAGTTCAGGAAGATGCAGTTAGAGTGAGAGAGGAAGTCATACTCACCGAGAGTGAGCGCTAACACAGAGGAGACCAAAAGGCACAGAGAAAAGAGAGTGATTGGCGTGAGAGAGAGAGAGCAGGCGGCGACTTAGCACTTGAGACAGATGGGATGGTAGCGGAGTGAGGAGTAGCGGGGAGCAGATGTACAGACTGAAAAAAGATGTAGCAATAGAGAGAGAGAAGCCCGAAATAAGGCTCTAATCAGCAGAGATGTGTCCCCCTCTCTCTCTCCCTCGTTCCCTCTCTCCAGTGCCTCCCACACACCTCCGTCTCTTCCCTTACTGCAGTCTAATTACAGCTAATTATTAAATAAACCTTGCCAGTGAGGTGGAGCGGGGCAGAGAGGGGGATTCCTGGTGTATCCCGGGGGAGGAGAGGACCCCTGTCCCTACTCATTCATTCTCCCTCTCGGTATTTTTAATTCTCCCACATAACTTGCTTTACTTTTGAGGTTTTTCCTCTCCATCTCCATCTCTTCTCCCCATTTGTTCACTTTGTCGTGTTTCATTCAGCTTCCCCTCTCTATTCCTCCCACACACTCTTTTTTTTTTCCTCCTTTCTCTATCTCATTTCTCTTCTTACTCATCTTTCTCTTTTCCCTCCCGCTCATCTCTCCCTTGTATGTAACTCAGTTTTATTTCTGTCCCTAATTCTCTCTCTTTTCCGCACATGTTTTCATTCACGCGTATTTTCCCTAATTGCCCTTTTTATCTTCCCTTTATCTCCTTTCTTTTTATCTACTACCCTCTTTTTTCTCTTCGTTTCCCTGGATCGCCTCTTCGCAGCCCCCTTTCCTGTATCGCCCCCCCTGTTTATTTTTTACATTTTCTACAAGCATGATGGGAGTTGTAATTCAGTAAGCAGCCAAACGATTTTCCTTTCATTCCCTCTATCCCATTGACCCTTCCTACACCCCCCCAAAAAAGGGTCCATTGTCAGCTTCCAAGCAGGCACATTTGGGGTTAATATCTCGAATATCTTTTGTGATAATTATAAACCAAGCCGTTGCCTCTCTACAAGATTCTCTATAAATGCCCATACAGTTATATAATGTTTGGGAGAGTTTCTGTTAAAAATGTTTCCATGGGAACATGGAACAAGGCAGCGAGGAGTAAATAGGAGTCTGTGTACCTTGCTACAATATCTTATTCTAATTCAGACTCCCTCCATGGGGCTGCCACTTGAACGAGGAGGGTTCTGGGAAACGAGGGGGGAAAAAAAGACATACCATCGACCCAAACTCAGAATGTATGTGCAGAAAATTCTGTTTTTGCCGGTTTCTTCCAAATGTAGTTTCTTCTTCCAAATGTAGTTTCTTCTTCCAAATGGAACAGCCTCCCAGCAGAAGTGGTAGAGGCTCATATAGTGAGGGACTTTAAAGATGCATGGGATATATAGCTCCTGGATCCAAGATGTGCCCAAGGACTGATTAAGGTCCGAGTCTAGCCCAGCTCTGATTTTGGGTCAATACTGGAGTTTTTGGATGTGTTTTACTTGCAATTCCACGAATAGACACTAGGAGTAATCTAGAGTCAGGGAGCATTTCCGTATAGATCGGATCCTTTCTGTGCTCCTAGTACAGTCTTTCTATACATGATCTTTCTATAAATGCAGGTAGGACCATTGAGGGTGCGGTCTACTAAATATGTCGTTTTATTAAAGGGACACTCAACTAAACCTGCCCCCCGAGCTGAACGTAAGCAGCCATCCATGATGTGTATGTGTTTTCCGTAAATATTGTGCACCCTGATCTAACCCTAACCCCCAGTGTTTCTATTTCCGTGTTCAGGAAGGGAGAGTAAAACACAACTCCGCAATTAAAAAAGAACTGAGTGAAGATATGGGGGGAAAGAACGTAGAGAGACAAGGGATTTCAGGTAGGAGGAGGGAAGCCGTGACACATTTTCTCAGCTGACGGGGAGAACTCTGTGCATAGATATTAATTAAAATATTTTTAGCCTCCCGACCGCCTTCCTCCGAGATCATCCCCAGTGAATGTCAGGAGACCCCCTCATGTCTGTGCGCGCATTTACGTATATATATATATATATATATATATACATGTGCGTAATAACACTAATATAGTGACCCGAATTAAAAAATGTAGGGGATAGTCGAGGTAGCTGATCTGTATATATTTTTATATAAATAAGGAAAAAAGCGTTTCTTGGTAAATTTAATTATTACCTTCCTGCTAGGTGGCGAGTCATTTTTAGTAATCTTCATTGGGAACAAAAGGAAAGATCCCCCTTTCTGTATACACTGGTGGTAAAGGCCATTCTGTTTAAAATTAAACCAGGGATATGTGTGTAATAAAAAGAGTAATAACCAGGGATATGTGTGTAATAAAAAGAAAAATAACTGGCAATATGCAACTAATAATAACCGGTGATACGTGAGTAATAATAATCAGTTAATCTATTATATGTGTGTGATAATAATGGGAGATATGTGTGTGATAATAACATTGGAAATGTGTGCAACAATAATGGGAGATATGTGTGCAATAATAACGGGAAATTCGTGTGTTATAATAAATGGGAAAATGTGTGTGATAATAACCAGTTATGTGTGTATAATAATAACAATTGATATGTATGTGTTAATAAATGGGAAAATGTGAGTGATAATATTGGGGAATGTGTGTGTGATAATACTGGGGATATGTGTGTGATAATAATGGGGAATATGTGTGTGATAATAACAGTTTATATGTGTGTGATAATAATGGGGAATATGCGTGTGATAATAACAGTTTATATGTGTGTGATAATAATGGGGAATATGTGTGTGATAATAATGGGGGATATGTGTGTGATAATAATGGGGAATATGTGTGTGATAATAATGGGGGATATGTGTGTGATAATAATGGGGGATATGTGTGTGATAATAACAGTTTATATGTGTGTGATAATAATGGGGGTTATGTGTGTGATAATAATGAGGGGTATGTGTGTGATAATAATGGGGAATATGTGTGTGATAATAACAGTTTATATGTGTGTGATAATAATGGGGAATATGTGTGTGATAATAATGGGGGATATGTGTGTGATAATAATGGGGGATATGTGTTTGTTAATAATGGAGGATATGTGTTTGTTAATAATGGGGGATATGTGTTTGTTAATAATGGGGGATGTGTGTCTATTAATAACGGGAATATGTGTGTGATAATAATGGAGGATATGTGTGTGATAATAACAGGATATGTGTGATAATAATGGAGGATATGTGTGTGATAATAACAGGATATGTGTGATAATAATGGAGATATGTGTGTGTGATAACAACCGGTGATATGTGTGTGATAGCTACGGATACCGTAGGTGTGTGATAACAACCGGTGATATGTGTGTGTGTGATAACCAGTGATATATGGTGATAACCAGTGATATATGTGTGATAACCAGGGATATATGTGTGATAATATTTTTTGCTTTGTAATCATATCCAGTTGGACAGTATTGGGACCTGTACTTTTTAATATTTTTATTGGTGCTCTTACAGAAGGCCTTAACGGTAAGGTGTGTGTTTTTGCAGGTGGTACAAAGGCCTGTAACAGGGTAGACCTTCCTGGTGGAACAATTCAAATGGCAAATTTGAAGTTAGAAGAATTGTCGCGAGTGCGGCAGCTGCAGTTTAATGTTGATGAATGTAAAGTAATGCACTTGGGACCTAAAAATCTCAAGGCAGAATGTAGCATTGGCAAAGCTGTCAGGGACAACGGAAAAGAGGGACTTAGAAGTGATTATTTCTGAGGACTTAAAGGTAAGCAGACAATGCAATGACGTGTGGGAAAAAACAAGCAGGGCGCTGGGTTGTATAGCGAGAGGCGTTAGTAGCAGGAAGAGGAGGTTCTGCCATTTTACGGATCTCTGGTCAGACCTCACCTAGAGTATTGGGGACAGTTCTGGAGACCTCCACCCCCGTATGGTTCTTATCTGCCGTCAAAGCCTATGTTTTTGTGTTTCAGTGGAGTAGGTGCAGATACTGGTACAGACCGAGGTGCTGCAGGCCAGGGCTCTGACCCCCTCCACAATCTCACTCATCGTATACAAAAACTGACACAGCCGCACTTTACTACACAAGCACCCTGACACCCCAGTAGCTCCCTGACACCCCAGTAGCTCCCTGACACCCCAGTAGCTCCCTGACACGCCAGTAGCACCCTGACACCCCAGTGGACTAGCAGCCGCAGCTCCCCCGTGGCCTCCTCACAGCCCTTTGCTGCCAGGCACCGCAAGGTGGCATGTTGGTGAAGGTGGGCGGGAGGCTGTCTCCTCTAACCACACCCCCAACACTGGTGTCCCAATAGAGTGTTAGAGAAGAAAGTCAATTACCCAATCATGTTAGTACATCCTCCAGCCAGGCACGTTGTAGCAGGTGCCCAGCAACATGTAATAATTAAATGTGTCCCGGAAATAAAAAATGGCCGACATGGCAACTCTAATTGGTGCTTTGTGGGGGTATGCGGGGGGGTCACCAGCGCTCCAGAGGCTGTGCCCCATATGGCTGGAATGATTGTATCCTTGATGATGGCCCTGATTGGGTTTATTAATATCATATGAAACAGCATGTGATGCCATTCCGTTCTAGCATGCAGTGATTACATGAGTGTGCGGGTGTGATTGCATCCAGTGATCTGTGTATTATGATCTAAATATAACAGCATTTAATAATATCTGATGGCACCCAGTTATATGGTCGATGCTATAATACCTCCTTATAATACCGCCGGAACATGTAGGTTCTTGTGGGGATAAATGACCCCACATGTAAAACTGGAAGGGGGGCCCCCAAAATGGAGGCCCATGGTTTGTTAATCCAGGTCTTCTTAATAATATACAGTGAAAGAACACATCAGGTGATAACCCGTGACATCGGCTGTGTGATAATACCTTGTTATTACAAAATAATGTAATACTAAACAAACACGCAAAATAAGTAACGCAATGTGTGTGATAAGATCCAGTGATGTGCAGTGTACTGCTCTACTGCGTATTGGAGCTATTAATATCATCCATTGATGTAGTGTGTAGGATAATCTGTTAGATCATGCATATTATATCAATATTATCAATTAACAATGTATATGATTCCATGCAGTGATACAGTAACTGTGCTAAGATTCAGTGATACTGTGTTTTCTTTTATATCCAGTGATGCAGTGAGCGCAGTGATATCCAGTGATTCAGTGAGTGTGGTAATACTCAGTGATGAAGTGAGTGACATCTAGTTATACAGTGAGTGGGGTGATAACCAGTGATGCTGTATTTCTGGTGATGTCCAGTGATGCAGTGAGTGTGGTGATATCCAGTGATGTGAGTGTGGTGATATCTAGGGATGCAGTGACTGTGCTGATATCCAGTGATGCAGTGAGTGCGGTGATACCCAGTGATGCAGTGAGTGTGCTGATACCCAGTGATGCAGTGAGTGTGCTGATATCCAGTGATGCAGTGAGTGTGCTGATATCCAGTGATTCAGTGAGTGCAGTGATACCCAGTGATGCAGTGAGTGTAGTCATATCCAGTGATGCAGTGAGTGCAGTGAGTGTGCTGATACCCAGTGATGCAGTGAGTGTGCTGATACCCAGTGATGCAGTGAGTGTGCTGATACCCAGTGATGCAGTGAGTGTGCTGATATCCAGTGATTCAGTGAGTGCAGTGATACCCAGTGATGCAGTGAGTGTAGTCATATCCAGTGATGCAGTGAGTGTGCTGATACCCAGTGATGCAGTGAGTGTGCTGATACCCAGTGATGCAGTGAGTGTGCTGATATCCAGTGATGCAGTGTAGTGATATTTGCCAAGCCCTCCCCCTTCTATTTCCTTAAATCCTTCCCTTCTGTTTTCCCTGCTCCCTCCGTCCATCTCCTTCCGCTTGTGATCCTTTCCCATCTCTTTCCTCCATTCCATTTTCTTCTTTCTCTCCATTTCTCTCTCTTTCTTCCCTTCTGCTTTATTCCTCTGTCACTTTCTCATCACAGTTCACCCCTTCATCTCCCTGTACCCCCATCTCTCCCTCGTTCTCTGGTGTTTCTCCTCTTCTCCCTCTTTTTTCCCCTTTTCTCTCTCCTCCCTTCTCTCTTCCTCTGGTTCTGTGTCTGGAAGGAGTTAAGAGGTCTCCCCGTGCCTCTCTCTGTGATAGGACAGGGTACGCGCACAGTTGCTTAGTAACAGAGAGGTTGCTCGCTCAACTCTCTCTCTCCAAATCTCTGCTTTCTCCTTCTTCATTTCTCTCCCTCTTTTTTCCTTTTTTTTCTCTCCATCTTTCCCCTTCCCCCTCTCCTTTCCCCCTTTCTCTTTTTGACTCCTGTCTTTTTAGCACTGCCGTTGCCCCACCGTAGCTTTGCTTGTATTTTTCCTCCTTTACCTCCATTCCTTTTCTCCATCTCCTTTCCCCGTCTATCTATGCTGCTCTGTCCCCCCATCCCTGCCTCGGCTCCGCATGCGATCCCCCCATCTCTTCTCCGTCATGCACCTCACCTCCCTGTCTGCGAAGTAGTTAAGCGGTCCCCCCGTGCGTGTCCCTGTGATAGGAGGGGGCGTGCGCACTGTTGCCTAGTTACCACGCTCACAGTGACATCCCTGTGAATACGGAAGGATGCCGCGCGCGCTGGTCCTGAGAGCTGGGTAACGTGGAGGCCTCTCTCGCCCCGCACACCCCGCCATAAGCCGCACCGCACACTCTCACCTCACCCTCTGAACTCCACTCGCCTCATTCCGTGCACAATTTTCTCATTCCACACCTGCGCTGCACATGCCGGGGATGCAGCACCGGACGCCATGCTCTGCTTAGCCTGCGCTCCACCGCACCGAACCCTCTTCACCTCCTGTCCGCCTCTGCACTGCTCACCCTTCTAATGCCCCTCCACACCCCCCGCTCCGGGGCACTGGGCACCCAGCACTGCACACCATTCACCCCTTTTGCACCATTCCTTGCACACCCTGCACTTCTCATTCCCTTCCAATCTTCCCCCGTACGCTCCCTGCCCTCCCATTCACCTGCACGTTCACTCTTTTTTTCGCCCCGCTGCCCCCCCTGAGCTCTCCTGACTCTATATCTGGGGTTAACCCTTCGCAGCTCACGGCTTCCACCATGAAATCTAATGGAAACTGACGGATTCACGGGGTCTTGAGGTGAGAGAAGCCAGGTGGGGTGTGAGGGGGGCTGCGCGATTCCGTATGTATCTGTGTGTGGTGTTTGTGCATTATATAAGTTAGTATGTCAACAGCTGGGGGTATATGTGACTTGAGATGGGGGGTATATGTGACATGAAATGGGGATGGATACATTTGCATTTAAACATTCACATGTATATATATACACACACACATACGTATCCGTACCTATATATGTATATATATAATGCTATATATGTATGTCTTTCGCCTTTAATAAATTGGAATATGGGGTTTCAGTATATTATGTGTAGGGGATTGAAACCTACAGCTGTTGTATCCGCGGGACAGTATAGCTGGATTGCAGTCTGTCTAAAGATTGCTATAGGGTCCTCCAATATATATATATGGATTTTTAAAGCGTTATGTACAGCAGAACACATCCAGCTAGCGGAGGGACATATGGAATGGGAAAGCACAGATTGTTACATAAGATGTAACGCGGCCTGCGAAGGATCACTCTCTATATAATATATATAATATAATAATATATATCTTGTGCTCAGTAACTAAGCTCCTGCCCTTTGGCTGTATGCATGGAGATGTGTGGTGCTGGGGGAGGCACTCGGCTGAGTGTGATGTGGGTGATGCGTGTGCGCTGTGCTGTAAGGCGTCGGGCTGCGCATGTACATGTATGTGGGTACGTGTGTGCTCGTATGTACGGTACCTGTATGTGCTGCACGGCGCTGTGTGGGTGGATGATATACTCGTATAGAATGATTTCACCGCTGCGAGCCGTCGCATTTCAATGTGTCTGTGTGGGCGTTCGCACAGATCTCGGTGTGTTTTATATACAGCTTTCTGTGTGTGCCGATACCCATGTACAGGGGTCCGGAACATACCAAAAAGGAGGGGGGGGTGCTATTTTTAAGAAAATAATTTAAAAAAAAGACTTGCTAATTGTGTGCCCCCTCCCCCCCGGGGTGGACGCGGTACTGAAATGTAGAAGGGTTAATATTGGTGCTGCCAAAAACATGTCACAAAATTCTGTATAATACTATAATGTATTAGTGTATATGTGTCAGTGCATGTACAGTCACGTTTTACAGTATATCCACTAGCGTGTGTGGGTCAGTATTCCCTTATACACATCTGTATAGCTGATTTTTGCCACGCGTGTCATTTTGCACCTGTGTGTGTTCAGATACAACTCTTATGTACACAACAACATCACAAAGTCCCCTTATAAAGAACTGTGTGCACTATACCTGTGTACCATACCTACCTGTGCTGGGTGCGAGGGAATGAACTACAGCGTCTGGGCTTAGTGGTAATGGAAGGAAGTTTCACCTTACTGAGTGGTGATAAAAAAAAAAAGGGGAACAGCCTCCCAGCAGAAGCGGTAGAGGGTAATACAGTGAGGGGATTTATAGACATACGGCTCCTGAATCTAAGACGAGACCAGCGACTGATTAAGGTCTGACTCTTTACAGCAGGAGAAACGGGTGACTAGTCGAGGCCGAACGGGGCCGATCTGCCGGCGAGCTCTGTGTTTTTATGTAACATTTTTTTTTGTGAATTTGTTTTCATTCATCCTGACGTTCTGCGGATGGCAGCTGCACACTTACAAAAGATGTGCAGGGGTGGATGAATGAGGGGTCAGAGAGGAAATGGTATGGGGGGGGCACCGTGACACAGAGGGCTTACGATAACTGTGACCCCAAAGATTGAGGGAGGCTGCGGTGGCTGTGAAACATAGAATTTGCCAGCAGATCGGCCCTATTCGGCCCCTCTAGTCTGCCTTAAAGTCTGCCTTAGTCACCGGTTGGTCTTGTCTTAGATTCAGGAGCCATATGCCTATCCCATGCATGTTTAAATTAGTGAGGGCACTGTATTAACCCCTCTACCACTTCTGCTGGGAGACTGCTCCACTTATCTACCCTTGTGGTAGCCGGTGTGGAATTCCTTGTGCATTTTGGAGACAGCTAGCCCTAAATGTGTGAACAAATAGGATGGGGGTGGGGGGTAATGCAGCACTGGGGGTCCCTCAGTGCATGCTGGGAGTTGTAGTCCAGTAATAAGTGGCGTGTGCCACTGATGAAGAAAAAAAAAAAGCGTAACCTTACACTTTATATAAATAATGAGTTCTCATACTTTTCACAGATTTTCACCTCGCCCGTTCCCGGAGGAAAAGCGTCCCAGGGGGGAAGCAGCACAGCATGGACGCCCCCCCCACCGCTCCCTTCCGACCGTCGGTGAGTAAATGCATATAAACCGAAAAATAAAACCAATAATTTAAAAAAATCAATGAATATGCATTAACTTCTAATTATTTTGATTGAGAGAATTTTGGCAGAAGATTTGGGGGCCGTTTAACCTCAAAAGCTACATAAAGAAATAATGCCCTGCTCTGACCTTTCTTCTGTTGACCCCTCCTCCTAAAAGTGCCAAAGCCAATCAGCTTCCTCCAGAGAGGAGAAATAACTTAATTTAGATTATGGTTCGAATAGTCGCGTAATTGGTTTTAATTAGGAGATAGAACATAAACTTTATAAAAGTATTCCATTCTCAATTCACAAACATGGGTTCCCACCTTGGCCGGTCCAGAAATAACCCTCACTGCCCAAAATCTACCCCTCATCATCCTCCCCACCTCTTCTTCATGTGCCAGATATACCCCGCACCCTTTGGACCTGGTACTTTATCGCTGAACGATGTCGCTCTCTTCTGCTCTCATCCTCCATACAGCAGGGATTCCTGAGTCGTCGTCTGAAGAGCTCTATAAAGAGGACAAAGAGTCAGCCCAAACTGGACAGGACCAGCAGCTTCAGGCAGATCCTCCCGCGATTTCGGAGTGCTGACCATGATAGGTGAGACCGTCATCCTCCTAACTACCCCGTGTTACTAACTGAGAACCCTGTGTTTCCCTACCACGTACTCCCGGAATTCCCACGATTCCATGTGTCTTCTACTCACACGTTCCTCTTCCACATCTCTGTCCTCCTTATTTTAATACATCTCATCTCCTTCCGCCCCTTTCCATCCATGGCGTCCATCATGCCACACAACACCAGTGAGGTCTCCTCCCTCCGTACCCTGACCTCCTGCTCATTACTTAGCATCTTACGGTGTTACCATCAGCCAGTCTTAACCGGTCCTTCTTCTTACCTTCCACCGTACCTCATACCGGGAGCTGCCTTCCTATTTTACCCGTGACATTCTTTGTCATCTGACGGTATGAACTCGAAACCCATTAGAGTTTTAGGCCTCCTCTTCCAACGTGTTCCCGCTTCACGCCTTCACATCACCTTAGACACGATTGTAAGCATCATCTGAACTTCTCCTTGGGGTTTCTCCTACTTCTTAACCTCACATCACTTGGTGGCTCTCCCCGTTCTTGTGGTGCTTGTTACGGTATCACGCGCGGTCACCGTCCATCCCAAGGCACAGCTAGAGCTCCGTCACGTCTGTCGTTTCTTGGCACGTGGCTCGGCCCTTCCGGCCCCTCATCTTGTCTGTCCTCCTCAGGGCACGCCTCATGCAGGCGTTTAAGGAGTCACACTCCCACGAGTCCCTGCTGAGTCCGAGCAGCGCGGCGGAGGCTTTGGACTTGCAGCTGGATGAGGATTCTGTGGTGAAGCCGGTGCACAGCAGCATCCTGGGACAGGAGTTCTGTTTTGAGGTAATCTTTTTTTCATAGAGGGCCATCGGCCATGAGAGAAACGGGGGTAGGGTGACCACATCGAATAAAATGCTGCCCTGCAGAATGGAGGATGTATAACTGACTAATTGGTTCCCTTCCATGAGTCTATACATCCTGGGTACTGCAGGGCAGCACTTTACCTGTGCAGGTCACCATTTGTGAGATGGGTAGATAGATTGGGTTTCTCAGGTGGCGGTGGATGTCACCCGGTGGAGGTGGCAGATTGTGGGTCACTGTGTCAGCGCAGCACTGTCAGTGTGTAGCTGTTAATGACTTTGTAACTGTGTGACCTTGTGTCTAGGTGACCACGGCATCCGGCACCAAGTGCTTCGCCTGCCGCTCGGCTGCCGAGAGGGACAAATGGATCGAGAACTTGCAGAGGGCGGTGAAGCCAAACAAGGTACAGATTGTGTTATACAGTCCTGTGCTGTACTCGCTGCGTCTGTGCTGTAAGTGTACTTTGTGCTGTGTGTAGACCTTTGTTATGCCCAAAACAGAATTGTTTAATGTGATGTTCCGATTGCAGTGTGCTGTATTACTGTGTTACTACCTGTGTAGTTCCTTTTACACCTCTGTCAATACCTGCAATATATAAATAACTATTGCCATAACTTTATAGAGGTTTGCTATATAATATAAAGGCCTGGGCTATATAGAGCCATATGGTTCTGTATACCACAGTCCTTCTGTATACAGTATGGCATCATGGATTGTGCTGAATTTAGCTGTATTATAAACATGCATCTGGATGGTTAATCCAATTATTCTACACATACATTTTTCCCATATATATTACAGTAATAACCCCCAGCGCTGTATACAGTAATAACCCCCAGCGCTGTATACAGTATAACCCCCAGGGCTGTATACAGAAATAACCCCCAGCGCTGTATAGAGTAATAACCCCCAGCGCTGTATACAGTAATAACCCCCCAGTGCTGTATACATTAATAAACCCCCCAGCATTGTATACAGTAATATAACCCCAGCGCTGTATATAGTAATAACCCCCCAGCACTGTATACAGTAATAACCCCCAGCGCTGTATACAGTAATATAACCCCCAGCGCTGTATACAGTAATATAACCCCCAGCGCTGTATACAGTAATATAACCCCCCCAGCGCTGTATACAGTAATATAACCCCCCCAGCGCTGTATACAGTAATATAACCCCCCAGCGCTGTATACAGTAATCTATATATATATATAGAGCAGTCCATACGAGTGAAAAGCCTTGTTAAGCACGCGAGGCTATATGTTCAGTGTGATGATGTCACTGCACAGAGCTGTGATGCAAACGTTGTGTTACATGATACAGGGATATATTGTGTATGAAGCTGTGTTATATACCGGATAGAGAAGTGTTGTTATGTATAACGCTGTTGTGTGGGTAGCGGTGTGGCATGACAGACAGCCCCATCTATATAGTGCCCAATTTGTTAAGATTCTGGACTGTTGGCAGCTATGGGTGGCCCCTTTAATCCTTGTTCCTCGAGAAATCTCTCTGCGTATGATTGGATTTATTGATGAAAACGCGCAATTAGTTCATTTCCTGTTCGGACCCTGCATCCTTTCTCCTCAGTCCGCCTTCTGCAGCTGCCAGAACCAATCAGCTTCCACTGAAGGGGAGGAGCAACTTAATGATACAGATCTCGTGACCAACAGCTAAGATGGCCGCCCTCACTAGCACATTTCTAATTGATGCGGGTTTCATTAAAGCTACAAGTATTACAAAATCTGAGGCCGGGGCGCGGACATTAACATACCCCCCAACTTCTACCCCCGAGCCGGAGCTTGGGAGACAGCGTGTCACATTATTATTATTTATTGTTTTATATAGCGCCATCATATTCCGTAGCACTGTACAGTGAGATGCGCAGTATGGTTGGCAAAATGGGGACTGTCCCGTGCAAAACGGGACAGTTGGGAGCCACGCATTAACCTGTTGAGTACAGAATCTAAAGATTCTTCTATTTTATCTTGTTTCCGTGGTGACCACGTTCCCTCCGTGTCATTCAGGGACGCCTGACTAAAACCCTCAGCCATCCTAAGTGTTTCCTCTAGAATACTTACAATTATCCCGAGACGAGACTACAAGTCATGAGTCAGAGGTCGGTCCCATCTTCCTGATCATCTGCCTCTCAAGTACCAGGTCCTACCCCCCAAAACCCCGAGGTCCCCCCTATACGCCCCCTGTCACCCCCGCCTATAAAGTCTCACGTGCCCCCCAGTTCACCCCTTTTGAATGCTCCATCTGGATTGTGATGGGTTTATATTAACCCTATGATGTCCCTTCAAACAAAGAGGTCACACTGCGGATGGAACGGGGGGGAATACTCTACGCTTATCCTCAAATACCCTTTGCAGAGCGCGTTTGGAGGAGTTTATGACCATTCTGGATGATGGTTTCTTATGCCTCTGCTTGTGCACAGGTGTATCTGTCCTACTGGCTTTATAAGGCCATTTCATTGGTCAGGATCAGGTCAGGATCGAGGGTACTTGAGGACACTTTAAAGAGGAGTGTTATAAAGCACAGAGATTTAATTGGAAGTGTTAAAAAGCACAGAGCTTTAATAGGGGGTGTTATAAAGCACAGAGCTTTAAAGAGGAGTGTTATAAAGCACAGAGCTTTAATAGCGAGAGTTCTAAAGCACGGAGCTTTAAGTTAAGTGTTATAAAGTACAGAGCTTTGAGGGGGGGGTTATAAAGTACAGAGCTCTGTAATGCTTTTTGCGAATTGACCCCTGGTAATTTTGCCTTACCATATGCCTATTGTTCCTATGGGGGTAGGATAGGGGTTGCGGACCCCCCCATCTCCCACGACCCTTTATCCCACTGCCAGAGAATCGAGCAGGACAGGGACCCCCCTCCCACTATATTTATTCATTCCGTGATGGGGTTTTATAGATAAATTGGTGGATCAAACACACACTTTCTCCATTCCAGAGCTCTGAACACGATTCCGCCGCTTAAATATTTCTCTGATTCTGTGAATTCTCATTTGAGGTTTCATCGTCTTTACGGTCGTTGTCTTGCCGTCAAGATGTCTGTTTAGAAAATTTGTAGAAATGCAGTGCAAAAAATAGCAATTTCGGTAAAACAGGCAATCCAGAAGTTTTCTCGTCACATTAGCTTCATAAGCGCTGTCCGTGGTGCTGAAAAGAAACGACAATCTATGGGGACCGTCACATGTTATCCAGCTGGGGCAGAGAGCTTTGGGGTGACCCTACAGGGGACTCTCAGGGTTTGCCCCCCGAGTCTCAGCTTTTTTTGCCCCAATCTCAGGATGAAGGGGCAGTACATTATGACATTGCTGCTTGAGCACAAGTGACTCCATTAAGTGCATCTTTAACTAACAAGCATGAGGACGCCTATTAGAACTATTCAGTTAATACACCTGGTAAGTCACTCCATAGACTCTTCACAATGAGCTATTAAAGGGTTAATATTTCACGCATCTCAGGGATTCCTCATTCCCAGGTATGGCGATGAGTTAAATGCTTCCGGGGGGGAGGATGGGGGTCATTATCCAATGGACAGCTAGGGATTTACGAACTTGTGGCCCCTAGGATCCCCTAGGATCCTACAGTGCCGAGTGGATGTTGGCAATCGTCTAAGGAGCGTACTGGGTGTTTTAATTGGTAGTCATTTCGTCTACTAGAGATTATTGTGATGTTAGGCAACAGGATGTGTGGACCAATGGCTGAAGAGCATTCTGGTTCGGTATCTCCCGTAGTCTGGGATGCCCCGTTACAGGACTTTAGCTGCACGGAATGCGCTGATATGGATCGGACGTCAGCTCCTGGGGCCGCTCCTCGTTAATTAATTAACATTTTCACATCGCTTCAATGCTCCTTTTATAACTTTGGGTCACAAAGCCGGAATAACATGCCTGCGAGTGATCTCTCGGTATGACAGGAGAGCATTCCAGGGCAGTTTGATGTCATTGTATAGCGTGAGGTCATAGATCTGGGCTTTTGTAGGGAATTATATGTCCTTTCTGTAGAAGCGTTTGAAGTGATGCATTATACTGTATGTTACTTTATGCAATATGTTGTAATGTACAGCCGAGCTCTCATCGCTTCGTGTCAAGCTGTGCTATATGATGGGGAAATACAGTATACTATATATAGCCCTCCTCATGTATTAATTAGCAGCGCTGCGCTGTTTCGTTGTGCCCGCAGATGCGTGAAGTGTAGTCTATACAGGGCCCTTTTGCTTTGTACGCAGAGATGGTGTCCCTGGGGCTGATTGTTGTTAATAAACATATTTCATGTACAGAAAGAATCGGCGGTCCAAGAAACCCACCCCGTAATTTCCGCTTGGAATGCATAGGGCCGGGGGTGTCCAACCTGCGGCCCTCCAGCTGCTGCAGGACTACATCTCCCATACTGCTCAGCCAGCCCCTTCGCTGAAAGAGCATTATGTAGTCCTGCAGCAGCTGGAGGGCCGCAGGTTGGACACCCCTGCATGGGGAAACGCTTAAACCCCCCCCCCGCCGCACGTGTCAAGCTCGCCGGTCCGTAGCCCCCAGACTGCAGTCTAGCCCTTGGTTTTCAGCTCTGAAGCCACATTTGCCCCCCGCACGTTACTCCGAACCAACAGATGTATAACCATTTGGGCCTCAAAAATATCACTCTCTCTGAACTAAACTGGCCAAGTACCGCTCAGCGTGGCGCACATGCCCAGCGGGCGGCTGCCAGCTAGCATAGCTCTGTTTGAATCTGTTTGAGTTTTTGTAGTTTATACAATGAGAACAGTTGTCTTAAATTAATTTTATTTTCATCTTATCGAGAGGGTGGTAGATAAGTGGAACAGCCTTCCAGCAGAAGTGGCAGAGGTTAATACAGTGTGTGGGGGTGTGTAAAACATGCATGGGATAGACATACGGCTCCTGAATCTAAGACGAGACCAACGGCTGATTAAGGGCCGGATGGGGCCGATCTGCCACGAATTCCTTTGTGTCCCTGCTTATAAAGATTCAAATAAACAGTGGGACTATGCATAAAAAAATGATTCTGATTTAAACTTTGAAAAGTGGATTCATCACCATGGCAACCAATGAAATGCTCCAATCACTAGCAACATTCCACTGGTCGCCATGAGCGTAAGACCACCTTTTAAGCGCACGTAATCCCCTATGAGTACAAACCACGGTGGGCGTGCGCACAAAAAAACCACGCAAGAGCTTTAATGCATGGGATATAAAAATAAATAATAAATAATTTAATAATATAATAAATATAATAAATATACTAGGAAATCTATTAAATATTAAATTATATATATATATATATATATATGATGTGCGATAATGACTATATGTTATTACAGTATATAGTATACAGTATTATAGTATCCAGGCAGATGTTGCATTGTTATATGATGTGCGATAATGATTATATATTATTACGGTATATAGTATACAGTATTATAGTATCCAGGCAGATGTTGCATTGTTATATGATGTGCGATAATGACTATATGTTATTACAGTATATAGTATACAGTGTTATAGTATCCAGGCAGATGTTACATTGTTATATGATGTGTGATAATGACTATATGTTATTACAGTATATAGTATACAGTGTTATAGTATCCAGGCAGATGTTACATTGTTATATGATGTGCGATAATGACTATATGTTATTACAGTATATAGTATACAGTATTATAGTATCCAGGCAGATGTTGCATTGTATTCATGTATTGTTGGTCGGTTCGCACGGTGGATTCGTGTCCCTCGTCCACTCACACTCTCCCCCTTTTCTCAGGATAACAGCCGGCGGGTGGATAACGTCCTTAAGCTATGGATCATCGAAGCCCGCGACCTCCCCCCCAAGAAGCGCTACTACTGTGAGCTGTGTTTGGATGACATCTTGTACGCCCGCACCACCAGCAAGGCCCGGGCCGAGACGGTCTTCTGGGGAGAGCACTTCGAGTTCAACAACCTGCCCGCCGTGCGGAACCTGCGCCTGCACCTGTACAAGGACACGGACAAGAAGCGCCGCAAGGAGAAGAGCAACTACGTGGGCATGGTGAACGTGCCCATCGCCAGCATAAGCGGGCGCCACTTTGTGGAGCAGTGGTACCCGGTCTCCCAACCCACCTCGTACAAGGGCAAGAGCAGCTGCCCCTCCATACGCCTAAAATCCCGATACCAAACCATGAGCATCCTCCCCATGGAGCTGTACAAGGAGTTTGCCGAGTATGTTACCAACAACTACCGGATGCTGTGTGCCGTGCTGGAGCCGGTGCTAAGTGTCAAGAGCAAAGAGGAGGTGGCCTGTGCATTGGTGCATATCTTACAGAGCACGGGGAAAGCCAAGGTACTTATCTGTAGTCTGTGTAACACTAAGCGGATCAGCCCCCAAATATACGTATTAGAAAGCCACTCCATTTAGAGATCACCCTTACTGTCTGTGCGTTATAATTCCTCCCCGATCAATTCTCTTTCCCACTTTTTAAGCTGCTGTCCCACTCCGGTGGCAGTCCGTTCTGTCTGCTTTTGTAAAAGTGGGGAGAGGAGAATGGGAGGTAATATTTACATATTTTCTGTGACTTAGTTAACCCCGCAGGTAGTTGATGCCCCATGTCATCTGTGGGTATAACCAATGTAGCCGCCAGCTGCACCGGAGGTTCCCCGGGAGCCGCCGGGCTTATTAACAATGCCCTTTTTGTTGAAGGACGTTCTGCCTTAGTTTGTAGGAGTAGCCGTCCGACATACCCCACTAAGCGTAATGCCGTATCTGTAGGGACACAGACAGGTGATGAAAGGGTTAAAGCAGTGGAATTCCTATGTCTAATGTATATATAATGTATATATAATATATAAGTGTGTGTTATGGTAACCATGCAGCTTTTTGACGATTCCATAGGTCTGGCGTTTACTTTAATCATTTTTTGCATAATTTTGTTAGTGATTTTACAGTTTGGATTCCAAAAAATAGATTTTTAAACCTAAACTTAAAAAAAAGTTTGACAGCGTTTCCCGGGGCCGTGAGCTTGGATTGAGAGGACGTAGGAGATGTTCTTATTTATTGTTTTATATAGCGCCATCATATTCCGTAGCGCTGTACAATGGGTAGGAGGGAACTGCTCAAAGAGCTTACAATCTAGAGGAGGCTGTTTGTGTTGGTCTCTTGTGTAGCTAGAATGGCTTTCGACACACATGTTTTAATGTTCGCATTGGGGCCGATCAGCCCTATTCGGCCCATCTAGTCTCAAGAGTCAGACCTTAGGTCTCAGTCGTTGGTCTCGTCTTCAGGAGCCGTATGCCGATCCCATGCATGTTTAAA
The DNA here is from genome assembly GCF_027358695.1 of Spea bombifrons. Classification (NCBI taxonomy): domain Eukaryota; kingdom Metazoa; phylum Chordata; class Amphibia; order Anura; family Pelobatidae; genus Spea; species Spea bombifrons. Next base: position 42,107,579 of record NC_071094.1, on the reverse strand, counting down.
TCCCCTCGTTGTGTTAGCCTCAAACACATCTGCTGGGAGGCTCTTCCACTTATCTACTACCCTTTCAGTGTGACCTAGGCTTTCTAGTCCTCGCTTTGACAAAACTATATGACGGTACTTTCCTGAACGGATGTTCCCGCACCTACCTGCAGCTCAAAGAGGGACACTTGGGGGGGGACCAGGTGTTTACCAAGATGTTTTAGGTCATTTTGTCACTGATGCTAGCTGTTTATGTACCCAAGTAAGGCATTTAGGGGAAGAATGTATTTTAAAAAGCTATTACATGCTGCTTCTATACACATTATCGGGGCTTTTAGGGCAGTAGAACCCTCTGATACCTTCATACCCAGCAAAGATTCTGAGCTCCTAGAAAAGAGGGGCATCAGGGGAGGACAGAGTGCCTGTCAGTCTTTAGGGGCCAAATATGTAGGTATGAGTTAATAAAATCCACCATCTGTGTTCCCAATTAAAGAAAATGTGTCCTTTGGTGCAGGTTTGCCAGTAATTATTGCAGATTGCGCAATAAATCCTTCCGGGCTCCGTGTCCTTGGGCTCCATCGAGATGGATGCGATGTCAGGGCCTTGCGTGCCTAATAATGATCCAGGCTAATTACGCCCTGCATCTAGCATGTCTATGCAGTCCTAAAGCTTGCTCTCTAATCCAGTCCAGTTAACCAATACATCAACTGCTGGCGGCTCTCACGTGATGGCTTCCAGGCGGTTCAGCGGTGCGTCCATAGAGGCGACACGCGTGTAGGGTGCGGATTCATCGGTAGATCGATCTTGCTTCACGTTGAAAAGCGTTGTGAGAATCTATATCAATCAGTTAAGTTCTCTTAAGGTAGGATTTGCCTTGTTTGTCACGATGGCTGCCTTCCACGCATCGGCCATCAGAACGCGTCCTTGCCTTTGGATGATGGTGAGGAGACCTGGTTCCTTCATGACATCATATGTCACAGTAATGATTGCGTCATAGTTTTATTCTAATTATCGGAATGTGACAGCTTCCTGTTTTAATGCCAGGTGAGACCATCCCAGTAATTATTGGCAATATATATATTATATATATATATATATATATGTTCTTCAGGCTAGGAAGATAACTCCTTATGACTTTATTCTATGGCGGGGCATTGCTATGAAAGCCCTTGATTATCCCACCTGGTACTAAATGGGTTTTGGTGCCCCCTCACCCCAAAATAAAAGCTGACTTGTAATCCTATGAACACCAAATCGCGCTCTTCTGTTTGGAATTGTATTTTTGGACACGTCAGGATTTCGACTTCACCTGGCCGTGCTTTGGAACTTTCTCTGATAGATACAAATATGAAGCGTTTCCAAATCCAGTAGGTATGTTCGTAATGATAACGGGCCTTACATGTTTTCAAATCATATAATTCGCCCAAAAGAACCATCGCTTGGCCACAAAAAGGTATCTGAAAAGAAAAAAATAACAACTACAATCAATTCGCTTCTCTTCCCGAGACTAATTCTACAGCTGGCACTTTGAGCCGCTTCCAGACTCCGAGAACATTTTGCATTGTGAAAATTTGTCATCGGCGCTGGGGGGGAAATAAACCTACCGCCTTCCTTCACAAAGAAATAAATGTGAGAAATCTATGGACCGCGCTAGAAGGAACTGGAACGTTACGTGGAAGTTCTGGAGTTCCCTGACTCTTCGGGATGTGTGTTCCGGGTGGTCTCATTGTTTGTTCTTCAAAATGTATATCAAGACCACATGATGGAGTGAACCACGAACCTACGGTCCAATGGAACGAGCAGGTAGAATGTAGATATAGAGATAATTTGTAAAGCGCTAAGCATCTTTCTTCAAGTAGAGCGTAGTGGAGCTGTAGCCAATGCCATTTGCCCATAAAAGTTGTCATGACTCCCTTGTCTTATGTAAGTCCTACTGAATTCTGTCACTAGGCTCATCTGGTTCACCTGTCCTCCTGCATAGAAGATAATAAAGTATATCAAGCTGTTTGTGGTTTTGGATGGGATTAAGTCATTTACCAGTTTTATTTCTGGTGGACAACATGAGGAGAAGATCGTACATGAGAAACGTGCATTCTGAAGCGGTGACCTCCAAGATCTCAAAAGCTTCTGTAACTACATCGATGATGGCCCAATAATAAGCGTCAACTTCAAATGAAGACTACATTTTACTAAAACATTGATATCCAATTACCTTTTAGATTAAAAACAGAGACCAAATACCGTCTTTCTTCTGTCGGTGAGCTCCTCAAGTTGGTCACCCCACATATTTCCACCCGTATATGCCGGCCCTTTTAGGTCTGCTTGGGTTCGGCTGAAGGACCTCATGCTGGAAGTGTCACCATAAAAGATGGAATGTGTTTAGAACCTGTGGACCTTTTCAAGTGCCGTTAATATATGACAGACGGGCAGAATTAACAAAGAACAGAACCTTGACTGATAGCAATGAAGACATTTAAGTTCCTACAGAGGTAATGATATCCTCCCAAAGTCGGCCATGAATCATACGAATTTATATTGGAACCAGGACTATGCCTCCATTCCATTTGGATCAGCAAAATAGGAGCAAGCATCCAAGGTGGACCTAGATTACATCGCTGGGTGTCAGACTAGAGGCCCCAGTAAATACCGTAATAATCAGAAGGACCGCCGCGTAGCCAATAATCGAGGCATGAAGCCGCAGACTGCATCTTCAGGAAAGCCCTGTGGCTGAAGGTTGTGAATGCCCAACATATAGTTATTTGTACGGCTACCTGTAAAATAATTTTAGGTCGGACACAGAATGTCAGTGTGGTGCGTGTGTGTGCGTGTGTGTGTTGCGTGTGTGTGTGTGTGTGTTGCGTGTTGCGTGTGTGTGTTGCGTGTGTGTGTTGCGTGTGTGTGTGCGTGCGTGTGTTGCGTGTGTGTGTGTGTGCGTGTGTGTGTGTTCAATCTGTCCTAAGCAAGCAGAAGTTGGCATTTTAAATGATTATTATTTACTTTGGAAATATTCCTCCATATTGAGCCATTCGTCAGATTCCTCGGCCGGCTGTCCCCGACGGCAGGTTATCTGCTATTATTGTCTGGTCTATTAAAGCGCCCTATAAATATTACCCTTATTCTCCTGGGCATTTCACGCGTGTAGACTCAGCCTTCCTCTCTTTATGGTACCTGCTCATCCTGGGTCCCAAATATCTTCTCTCATGATGGTTCTGCATTGTCTAAGTCTGTGCTAAACCACTTTAGTCTGTTTGATAATAACAACACCAAAAAGAGCGTTCCGGCCCGTCTAGTCGCTCGTTATTTCTGCTGTGAAGACCATTAATCAGTCGCTGGTCTCATCTTAGATTCAGGAGCCTATCTCATGCGTGTTTAAATCCCCTCACTGTATTAACCTCTACCACATCTGCTGGCAGGCTCTTCCACTTATCCACCACCCTTTCACCCCTGCACACTGTGGTCTGTTTCTAACATTTTTTATGTGTGTGGCTTTGTATAGAAGAGACGCGTTTAGGAACATACTCCAGATATCGGTTGTATGACCCCGTGCATGCATGGGTGTGGGCTTTATAAATCTGTCCCTTTTGCTCTCAATCTGTCTCTATCCCTACTTTTTCTCTCCCTCCGCTCCCTCCATCCTCAGGATTTTCTTTCGGACATGGCTATGACAGAGGTTGATCGCTTCCTTGACAGAGAGCACCTTATTCTCCGTGAGAACACACTTGCAACTAAAGCCATAGAGGAGTATCTGAAACTGATAGGACAGAGATACCTCAAGGAAGCCATCGGTAAAAGCTCCCCCTCGGTTCTCCGAATGTCCTCCTCTCCTGCTGTCTTTCCTTCGCTCCCACCTTCTCTTTGGCTCTTCCTTCTCCATCCCTGCATTCTTCTCTTCCCAGGTGAGTTTATTCGGGCTCTGTATGAGTCGGAGGAGGACTGTGAGGTTGACCCCATGCGCTGTCCACCCTCTGTACTGCCCGATCACCAGGCCAATCTCAGGATGTGCTGTGAACTCGCACTTTGCAAAGTCTTCAACTCCCATTGGTAAGTTCTTGGTCACGTCTTTCGGTTCGAATCAGTAAACTCTATCCTCCTCGCTCTAGTATTCTTCATTGTCAACTCTCTCGGCATCTTAGCGTATTTCCTCGGGAGCTGAAGGAGGTCTTTGCGTCCTGGAGGATGCGCTGTGCAGAGCGCGGCAGGGAAGACATCGCAGACCGACTCATCAGTGCCTCGCTCTTCCTCCGCTTCCTGTGTCCGGCCATCATGTCCCCCAGCCTCTTCGGCCTGATGCAGGAATACCCTGATGAGCAAACATCTAGGACCCTCACACTCATCGCTAAGGTCATCCAGAACCTGGCCAACTTCAACTTCAAGTGAGAGTAGGGGCAGTGGGGGGGGGCTTCGGGACATAGAGACCGTCCTAGTCATTGAACACAGTGTTGGGACAGAGACACTACTAACAGAAATGAGTGCTTCAGACAGTTGGGTTATGTGGGACATGGGACGCCATGACCTTTTCCTTTTTTGGGGGGAAATCGAAAGCAAGTGACAATGCCCTGACATCATTACAGACTCCACATGACTTCCTCTGCCGTCACGTAGCGCATGCATACGATGTAAACGAATCCTCATTGATTAGATATGTTTACACGGTAATAAATTGACTGAGCTTGGGCAACATTTGGCAGATACGGTATGGCAAGTTCTCGATGTGGCCTGGAACAGAGTCCCGTTGGCTTTCGAAAGCCTGCTGAACGTAACTGCCGATTGCAGAGTCACTTCAGTGATTATCCATGTTTCTAATGGATACTTCTGTCCAGAGGGTTTGTTAGCTCTTTATCTGAAGAGTTAGTTACTCCTCAATTGAAGCTCGTTCAACTTGGTGATTAGGAACCAATTCAAGATGGTCATCAAATTATTGCATGCTGTCAGCGTATCATTTTCCCTATAACGAAGGAACTGAACACAAATTTACTTGGCAGGAGAAGAGCAGCAAATCTTCTTTTTGTTCATTAATCAAAGCTCATGGCCTAGTATATATTGTGATCTTCATTAGTAGTAGGGGATCACCTGTTGCACTTTTACACAATTACATCCTACACTTGGGGTCTCGGCACTTGACACAACAGACTGAGAGACAGGGTGGGGGTAAGTAGGCCTTCTGTATTCAGGGTGACACAGTGGAACTACTGCTCTGCTTCTAGATCAGTACTGAGATACCCCTCTCAGCAGGTTCAGCAGTAAGGAAGAACACATGTCCTTTATGAATGAGTTCCTGGAGGCAGAATTGGCCAATATGCAGAATTTCCTGTACGAGATTTCCAACATGGATGCGCTCACCAACAGCAGCAACTTCGAGGGCTACATCGACCTAGGGCGGGAGCTGAGTACCCTGCATGCTCTGCTCTGGGAAGTGATCCCCCAACTTAGCAAGGTGAGTGCATGCTTGGTAAGCAGGTACGTGCCTCCATTCTTCCGTAGGTCAGTAAAGGGAAAGGTACTAAGGCTTGGTAAGTCGGCACTCTGGCCCTTCAAAGAGTTCTACGCAATTTGTGTGTTACAGTAAATGGTGGATATATTGGCATTAAGAATATTCTCCAGGATAAGGACCATATGTCCTGGAGGGAGCTCTCTCCAATGTATCACACGTTTATAGGGTTCCCTACAGAGGTTTAACCATTCGCTGACCACGTACGACATTCACTTTTCTCTTGTTGAGATGTTACTTCCCTTTTCCATAATATCAGTTTCTGTGTCATCGAACCCCAGGATGCCCTCGCAAAGTTGGGTCCTCTTCCGCGCCTTCTCAACGACATCAGTCTTGCGCTCAGGAACCCCCACATCCAGAGACAGCCAAGTCACCAAGAGAGGCTGCCACCCCCCAAACCCGTCATCCTGAGGGGGCCATCTGCTGAGATGCAAAGCTATCTGGCGCGAGACCTCAACAGGTATACACACATGATAGAAATAATTATGAAGGGGGTTATGGAGTCAAACTAAGGAGACTTCAACCATTTCATCCCTTAACAAAGACTCCTCATTCTATTTCACCAGAAACTGTGGCCTGCGAGGTCATCCTCTGACCTAAAACGCATGGACAGTTCCTAGTAGCAAGTAACCGGGTCCTTGTGTGTGACATCAGCCGTCTCAATGAGATTCAAGAGGCAGGAAAGATAGAAACCATGGAAATTGAGGGAATTTAATAGCAGACAGCTGGAGGAAGTAGGGGAACAGCAGGGAGAGCTAGAACAGATTGGGAATGAACAGCGATAGAGACAGAAGCAAGGAGGGAAGAGCTCCATGATCCTGAGCGTATCCACGGAACGTAGACATTTTCATGGACATAATGACTGCCATTCAGCGACGTGATTGTTCTGGGATATTATTTGGTTAGGGATATGTTATTTAAATGTATATCTTTTACTCCAACGAACGTGTCTCTCCCTCCCTCAGCTCCATGGACATGACCCGTCTCCCCTCTCCAACGAAGGATAAGTCCTCCAAGGACATGTTCTTTGTGTCACGTCGTCCCCTCACACGCTCCTCGCCTGCCTATTGCACCAGCAGCTCGGATATCACAGAGCCGGACCAGAAGATGCTAAGCGTCAACAAGAGCGTGTCCATGTTAGACTTGCAGGACAGCCGCATGAACAGTGTGTCCAACCTGCAGGCTGTAGGGGACTTGCTCAATTCCAGCCAGGCCTCCATATCTGGTGGACTACGCCCGGGAGGCCGGCTCTCCCAGGGAAGCGGGTCCAGCATAGCGGCCGGTCTGCGGCTCAGTCAGATGGGGGTCACGACCGACGGGCTCTCGGCTCAGCAGCTGCGCATTCCCTTGTCCTTCCAGAACCCGCTCTTCCACATGGCCCCCGACGGTCCCACCGGACCTCCCCCTCACGCGGCTCCTCACAGGCCGGACCCTGGAGCAGACGCCTTCGCCCCTTTCCACGGTTACAGCAAGAGCGAGGACTTGAGCTCCGGGAAGCACCTGCTCCACAGTCACAGCTACAGCGACGAATTCAGCCGGCAGGGGTCAGAGTTCAGGTACCCGCCCCACTAGGGGGCAAACGAGGGTGCATGGACTGTGAGATGGGGAGAGTAGGAGGGGGATCCCACACATTCACTTATAGGAGAGAACATTTCAACCAATATGCCATTACTATACAAAGCTCAAATATATAGTACATGGGTGAGAATGGAACTGGTGTGTGTGTGGAACTGTTTATAGAATTCTGTTTATAGGCTTCTGCAAAAGCCGTAAGAGGCTAAGTATGATGAACACTTAGAGGAAAAATATGAACGATCACCAACGTTCAGCGTTCATTGGCAGGACCTGGTCCCAAAACCTGCCACAGTTATTCTAGGGCCTCTAATGAAAATGTAATGAAACAATTTACACTGGACATTCGTTAGCCACGTATTGCGTGCCAAAAGCTTGTTGGTGGCTGTAATTGTATTCAGTCATTGCCTACGGAAGCCGACGCCACTGAGGATCTTACCAGCACAATGCAAAGTAATACACGCTGTTTGGCCATCTTGGAAGGGATGCCATTGATGCACCGTAATATTTTTTGGAGAACCACAGCCGCAGAAAGTCTTGATAATGGTCAGGACAGCCGGCCGGTGGCCCATAAACCCTGCCAGCAAGTATGAATAGCTGGGCTGCTAGGACTCGTAGCTAATACTGGGAGAGCCCACTTTAAGTCTGAGACAGAAACAGCTTAGGCAATTCATCCCCATCCTTCATTGGGTCCTCCTCCACATACATGTGTCTCCTTACCGGTGGTAGGGTTGGCCTTGCTAGCGCGCATGCTCGGGAAGACAGAACTGGGCCTGGCTCAGCCCCAGCTTGGCTTGTCCTGCACTATAGTCTGTTCACCCAACTCTATCAGATATTACTGGCAACCGGTACTGCTGCGTACATAGACCTGCTGGACAGCAGAGCATACTAGCAGACGCTGATGTTGATGACTGTGTTAGGTTTTGCAGCTTTGCACATGGTGTGTGTGTGTGTGTGTTATCCATACAGGACTGCATCAAGTATTAGGCATGAATAACCACAAAGGGCTGCATTTAGACCTCCTGTAAATGCGTATATTCATATGTTTTCGTTTTTTGGAAGGATTTTCTGTTTACTTTGTACGTCTTTATTTTGCAGCAAGAGGCAGCTTTCCCTCCAGGATAATCTCCAACACATGCTTTCCCCTCCACAAATCACCATTGGCCCCGGAGTGCCACGCAGGCAGGACTCTCAGCCTCCTCCCCTACACAGGGGCAAGTCCCAGCAGCTGACGGTACAGGCCGCTCACAAACCCCGTCCTAGCAGCGGCAACCTCCTGCAGAGCCCAGAACCCATGTACGGAGCACCACGAGTCAGGCAACAGTCGGTCGAGAAGGACACGGGGGGTTTAAAACCCACCATAACCAAGCAGGTACCTTACCCAGGGAGCCGTATACTACGTGACAGGGCTGGCCCTGCCTAAAATATGTCTTTTAGCGTTTCATTCATTTTCTAAAGCGCTCTTTCTCATTCATTGTCTGCAGCATTCCCACACGCAGTCCACCCTGAACCCAGTCACTCCGGCCTCAGAACGCACCGTGGCCTGGGTGTCCAACATGCCCCATCTGTCTGCCGATATCGAGAGCTCTCACATAGAACGGGAGGAGTACAAGCTGAAGGAGTATTCTAAATCCATGGACGAGAGCCGCCTTGAAAGGGTGAGAGTATCTGATGCTACACGTGTATTTCTCTACCTCCCTCTCCTAATCCCATTTAATTTCTAACCCTCCCTACATCTTCCTTTCTTTTCTCTGTCTGATCCCCAACCTTACTTTCCATGCCAATGTCCCTCGTATCCATTTTTCCCAATCCCCTCTATCTCTCTCTCTCTCCATGTTCTATCTTCTTTCTCTTCCTCCTCTCTGCCACCTCGTCTCTGGTTCCTTTTCCCCCCACCCCACCCCAGGTCAAAGAGTACGAGGAGGAAATTTACTCCCTAAAAGAACGGTTGATGATGTCAAACCGGAAGCTGGAGGAATACGAGAGGCGCCTTCTCACCCAGGAAGAACAAACTAACAAAATGCTGCAGCAATACCAGTCCCGCCTGGAGATCAGCGAAAAGCGCCTGCGTCAGCAGCAAATGGAGAAGGACACGCAGATCAAGAGCATCATAAACAGGTTAGAAATGGTAAATACTCTATTAATTACTTCTGGGGACTGGGGGGAGGAGGGCAAAGTGGGATCCACAGGTCCTGGGATCCCCGCAGGAACTGTCCCTTCCTAATCACCAGTAACTTCCCATTATATATCCCCAATAATATATCGAGAAATGCAACACTACTAGTATGAGAGCTTCGAGAACCCAACACATCATCCTCAGAGCGCCTAACAGCATAATAAAGTATAAAGTTACCCTGTGCATATCTGTTACGTGGCATATATAACCCGTATAGAGTTCCTTCTCTAAACCCAATATATATTTATATATATAGCAATTACTGTCCCTTTTGCACCAGAGAACCCACTATTAAATAATGATGGAGGGGGCTAAAATAATGATGGAGGGGGCTTGCCCCAGTCTGTATAAATACCCCTGTTATTTTTATTATTATTTATTATGTCCAAATTATTAATATACATTAATACAAACACGTCAGGCATTGTTATGGGTTTATATATATAATATATATATTCCAAGGAGAGACACTGGGATATCTCAGGCACCTCTTTCACCCAATCTGGTTGTAATATTTTATTCCTTAAGCTATAATACCTTTATAATGTTAGGTTCCCTAATTTACACGCATTACATCCTACTGCGCACATCTCTTTAACCCCTTCCCTTCTCATATGCCTGGTGATTGGCCACAAACCACATGTAGCATACACCAGAGGGTCATGTGTGTGTAATGTGTATGTGTGTGCATGCTGGAGAGAGACAGTGCTGTGAGTGTGAGGACACGCCACAATGGGTTAACTTTACCTAGCCATACAGCACATCAAAAGATACCATTTAAGCAAATGAGAATGACAGAACGAACAAGCTAATCACGTCCTCGTAATTATCATAGCACATTTATCACTGCTGAGAGGCATAATTAATGAGCTAGAGACTGATCCATCCATCATGATGGAGGGAAATACCAAGTACCAAAGCCAGCATGCGCAGTATCATCGCAGGCCTGCGGGAGGCGCTCAAACAGTGATCTTCTACCCATGTTAAAGACCTTCCAATCACTAGAAGAATAGAAGGTTTGAGAAAATGGAAACAAGTTGTTGGAGTTTATGGTTCAGGAGCAAGGTGGAGGTCCAAGACCAGCATGATCTGCAACATCTCCTCTGTGCTGCACTAGGAGATGTGATTAGAAGTCAGAGGTATCGTGGTTTACATCGCACTCCCCAAAGGATTTATGTAGCCCCTTCCTTTCCTCCCTGGAAGAACCATGCGGGGAACCACTGAGATCTTCAAGGGGTTATGGAAGCCAAAAGGCCAACCCAACTCCATCATCATAAACTGAGTCTTCCGGGACCTGGTACTTCCAGCGGCCATAGGCGCCCATAGCCTGGGCCAGTGAGGCAAAAAAGGTACAAGGAAGGTTTAAACCGGCGGAAAATACCTTACAGCCGCAAAGTAGTTCACATCCCGAAAAAACGTAACACCAGACACACGTTAATGCAATTATATGTGATTTATTATGTCAAAAGGGGACAGCCCAGTGTCAGCATCAGCCAGCGGCTACAGTCCAGAGTACAGAATGTCTGGACACTAAAACACGCGGTCAGACGTTCCAGAGCTTCACATTCATAACCGGAGATCTTTTCAGACTGTCTAGGTAGGGAGGTAGCGGCGCGGTCTTCTCTGAACAGACAGCGGTCCATGATCCAGCGAGCACCGTGTGCCGAGAAACAAGTAAAGCGCGGAGAAAGATAAGAAAACACAACAAGCAGAAAGAGCAGCTGCACGCAATAAAGAGCCATAGAACACAATTTGCTTTTTGTTATGCTTTTTATTCTCAAGCCTCGGAATGTTAGTTTTTAGACCAATAGGTTCTCAATCTTTGTTGCCACCTCTCCTGATACAACGTTAGATAAATCTTTTTCGGGTTTCCTGTAGATTCAGAGCCTGACCTCTTGTTGTCAGATGAGTCCCTCTGAAATATCCCTCTAACCTCCTGACTGCCAGAGAGGCAATAAAACGATTTCCAGCGAGCCAGCGTGTTATTGAAATGGTTGTCACTCTTTCTCAGGAGGCCACGGTCAACACGGCAAACCAAGAAACCAAGATATTGAGGCTTAAGTAATGTGACACCGAGCACGGTATAAGAAATCCCTTCTCACCCCCCAGACAGATAACAACCCCACACTTATTAGCCCGGGAGCGCAGGTTGCAATTTGTGGAGCGCAATAGAAGAACGCGGCTTTTGATTTACAAGAAGCAGGACTTCGGAATGGTGACAAAGTGTGGCAATCCTTAATACCCACCTCATGCTACAGAAGGTATTCGGAGATTGTCCATGTCCATCATACATGCTCCACGGGATTATTTCTTGGAACTCATGGAACCCAGACAGGGAGAATGTTTGACGCATGAATATGTAACATGCGGTTTGCGGGCGGCTAGGACTTGTGGCCAAGCGCTCGAATGTGGACTACTGGCTGTTAGGGTGTACAGCTACCTCCATTGGTAAAAAGAGTCATATGAACTGGTTGGTCAAAAGGTTTTGGCCCAAATCCTTTACATATAACTAAGTTCCCGCAGGAACAGCACTCATATGAGAAATAAATGCCTGGGAACCCATCCTATCGTAGCGCCCACTGGTAATTCCAGCGCTTGTACTGAATGGACTACGATTCCCACCACCTTTAGCGGGCCGAAGCTGTTAATCGATGCTCTGGTTGACCGCTCTAGAATGATCTCCCTGTATTTTCTAGTGTATGTGAGTGAATGGTGCACCAATGCTTGTGCATCCAAGAGCTATCTGTATGAACGGTCTGGCATGTGGTGTATGTGTTGTTACATATTACACACATGTGCCTCGGTGTATCCTGCGGTCATCTTTGGGGGCACGAGCAGTTCCAAGCACATGGAACAAACAGATGGTGGTGCTTTCAGCGGCCTTCTTTGTTTCTCCCGCAGGTTGATGCTGGTGGAGGAGGAGATCAGGAAGGATCACACCCAAGAACCCATCGATATGAAGAGGAGACTTATCGAGGCTCAGGTGGAAATTACAATGTCATTGTGCCTTTCTGTGTCACATCGTCATCACACCCTGTCTCTGTCTCCCATCTTAGGTGAGAGTATGAGGGATAAGTATTGAGTCAAGGGATGTGGGGTTTTATGATGTGCGTGATGTAGGGTCATCACTGGAAAGTATCTTCTACACAAAATATCGGAGCTGGCCCCTAGAGAATGTAAACATGCGCGGGATCGGCATATGGCTCCTGAATCTAAGACGAGACCAACGACTGATTAAGGTCTGAGTCTGATGGGTCTGATCTGCGGCTAAATTCTATGTTTCTAAGAAATCTCACTGATTTATCTATACATTATCCAGGGCCAGCCAAGCCCTCCCTGCAGCAGAAGCTCACTTCATGTTGTATATAGTATAGTCAGCAAGAAGAAACTGCAGACTCTCCTGCAAACTTCAACGTTAGTGAATAAACCACAAAGAGTAGGAAAGGAAAACAGCGCAAGAGAGAAAGAGGCCACATAAATGGTGGCTGGCAGAAGGTCACAGATGGCTAATGGTTATGCCAGAAAGATGTATAAAGCCAAGGAATGAGACAGAGTAGGAATGTTGCAGGAGCATGTGAAGCATATGGAGAGTCAGTGCAGACGGCAAGCAAATAAGGATCTTAACCACATCACAGCCTTAAAGTGGGCCACGTTTGAACTATGCATACTGCAGGGCTGTACTGATTACAGAACAATGTCTTTCACATGGGTCCATTAAAAAGCGATGATCAGGAGAAACAGATTATAATAAGAATGAAGAGGGACAGCAATAAGAGGGAGAGATTCGTAAGCAGAAGAGTAAGGTGGATTTAAGCATCGTCGAGGTAGGTAGGGAGCCCATTAAATCACCTACGTCTCGTCTGCATCATTACATTCCCATTGTGTTATAATGAGACTGGAGAGTTTATTGCGTAATATACATAGGAAGTTAAGGTTTAATGCTTTATGTAAAATGTTTGATATACATAGGGGGTTTAATGTATATTATGAAATACATTATATAGATTATGATATTCACTACCGTTCAAAAGTTTCCATGGAAAACAAAGAAATTTCTGGCTGTAGCATGATTGCCAAAAGAGTTTAAACCTAAACTAGGATTAGCGAACACAACGTGCCATTGGAACACAGGAGTGATGGGAGTGATAAAGGGCCATTGGAACACAGGAGTGATGGGAGTGATAAAGGGCCGTTGGAACACAGGAGTGATGGGAGTGATAAAGGGCCATTGGAACACAGGAGTGATGGGAGTGATAAAGGGCCATTGGAACACAGGAGTGATGGGAGTGATAAAGGGCCGTTGGAACACAGGAGTGATAAAGGGCCATTGGAACACAGGAGTGATGGGAGTGATAAAGGGCCGTTGGAACACAGGAGTGATGGGAGTTATAAAGGGCCATTGGAACACAGGAGTGATGGGAGTGATAAAGGGCCATTGGAACACAGGAGTGATGGGAGTGATAAAGGGCCATTGGAACCCAGGAGTGATGGGAGTGACAAAGGGCCATTGGAACACAGGAGTGATGGGAGTGATAAAGGGCCATTGGAACACAGGAGTGATGGGAGTGATAAAGGGCCATTGGAACACAGGAGTGATGGGAGTGATAAAAGGCCATAGGAAGCTAGGAGTGATGGGAGTGATAAAGGGCCATTGGAACACAGGAGTGATGGGAGTGATAAAGGGCCATTGGAACCCAGGAGTGATGGGAGTGACAAAGGGCCATTGGAACACAGGAGTGATGGGAGTGATAAAGGGCCATTGGAACACAGGAGTGATGGGAGTGATAAAAGGCCATAGGAAGCTAGGAGTGATGGGAGTGATAAAGGGCCATTGGAACACAGGAGTGATGGGAGTGATAAAGGGCCGTTGGAACACAGGAGTGATGGGAGTTATAAAGGGCCATTGGAACACAGGAGTGATGGGAGTGATAAAGGGCCATTGGAACACAGGAGTGATGGGAGTGATAAAGGGCCATTGGAACACAGGAGTGATGAGAGTGATAAAGGACCTCTGTATCCCTATGAAGATATTCCATTCAAAATCAGCCGTTTCCGGCTACAATAGTCATTTTTAATATTAACTGGATTTATTTTCTTTCAAGAACAAAGAAATTTCTAAGTGACCCCAAACATTTGAGCGGCAGTGTACATTGGAAGTTTCATGTATAACATGATTTTTATATTAGGCCCGGTTGGGGACTTGAAGGCTGGCAATCAGTTACGCAGGGTATAATTAACTGTTGTGATGTTCCTTTCAGTATGGTTACGTTTTCCTTTACATCCAAATATTAGACGGGTTTTCCTTTTTTATTTATTTTTTATATTGTTGCGTATATTTTTTCTACGTACTGTCATGAAACTTTAGTTACAGCAGCTTTACTAACTTACACTGTTAACTGACTCCTTTTTGTAAGATGGAGAAGACCTCTTATTGAGTCCTGTTGGACTATAACTCATTCCATTGTCTTGATAGTGATGATGGGAGTTGTATTGCAACCTCTTGGTTAATCCCCCAGTGGCAACCCAGACCCCACAGCACAGTAGCTCCTAATCGCCGGTGATTAGACAGATGGCAGGTATACTGTTGCCACCAGTGCATATGCGCTACTGGTCCTATTAATGGGTAACTAACGTTTGCCTCCCACCAGGAAACCCTTTCCTGAGCCAATAAAGGTAGGCAATGGGGAGGAGGTAAGAAGGTATTGGGGTGACAGAGAGGAAGTTGGGGGTGATATTTTGCTCCCCCTGAAAAAAATCCCGCAATGTACATGGTTTCGGGTCAATTCTGTGAGACCCTGCTCTGGTGACTCAATTGGCTTCTGCCACAGTCACTCATTAATGATGTCATCACCCCCATCGCATACAATAGTAGGTAAGGTAAGACGTGGGAGGAAAATATTGAGTCATGCCAAGGGGGTAGCAATGCCCTGACAACACAAAAAACACAACCAATCACCATACCTGGCTGCCGTGTGAAGGTGGAAATGATGCATTATGGGGGTAACACTATGTCACTAGTCTGGACCAGATACTATGCCGCATAAAGTAAAGACCTTATTGTAGGAATAGACACACAGAAACGTCTTATTGAGGCAGAACTCTACCAGTTACACGGAGTGCTAGGTCTCATACTGGTGGGCCAGTGTGGGCTCATGCCCTGATATCTGGCTCAGCTTGAAAGAACTTGGCCATGTCTAGCTTCAACCCACCACATCATACCCCAAGTTACTCCCAGTTCTCCCACCTTAATCTATAATTTGGCCAATATTTGCCATATTTTTACCTTTTTCCATAAGGTTTTGAAGACACCGTATATATATATATATATATATATATATATATATATATATATTTAAAGGAAACGTTGCATCCAGTAGCCAGGAGGTTACTCCATGCACCCACCATCCACCCAACAGGCACTTGTCACTTAGGTCTAAGCTATCACGAGCCTTCAAGATCCCTACAATCGGGATCTCATACCCTTCTATTTTTTACACCCAAATGCATAGTTCTTAGCCTTGGATTCTGTCTACTTAAAGAGAAGAAGGCTACCTGGGCATGTCTTGGTGCTTTAAATGACTCTGTCTACAACGTCTCATCACCAAGTACAGCCCTGGTCCCAGTGGACTCTTTCCACTTCAAGACGTCACATCCAGGGGCAACTTTCCAAGGTTTCCAGGGCAACACAGCATCTCACTCATACCCACCCACACAGAGACGGTGTTATCTGCGGGCCACTCCACGTCTCTGGTCTCATCTCATTCCCTGCTGTACAGCACTGCGGCATGCATTGTCACCTTATGGAAACGAATTCATGATAATTAGGTGGCGTGCGGGCATTTGGGAGGATATCACACGTCGCCTCCTGCTATCCAACGGGTGTGCGTTTGTTGTAAAAGAAGGAACAGGAGATTTCTCTCATCTCACTAGATTCCGAATATTTATAGTTTAAAAAACAACAGTGATATCTAGTAGAAGGAACTCGGATGCTTGGACAACCCATGGCCACATTTTTGCCCCCTTTTTTTTGGCCTAGATGGGAATACTTAGGAAAATAGTCACATTCCCATTAACCCAGGACTGAATATCTAGGAAGACGTTCCAGAGAAGAAATTGAAAAGGACCTGTGAGGAGGCAGTGAGGTTGCCCTAGTGGTGATGAGAAATTCCTTTGGAGATACTTGATGTCCATGTATATCCGGGTAATGGGGGTATTTTTGAATGTACAGATTCCATACGTGCCTAGTTATGTCTGAGCACATGTTTATCCATCAGAATGATTAGCCCAGATGACCTGGCGACCACAAAGTGGTCCAGGATCTGCAGAGAATGTCCCTGTCCATTCTCAAAGTGCCGCAGTACATTCTTTGGACTTTTCTCCTGTTCTCTTGTCTTCTTCTGTGGCCTCTTCCAGGGTTTACACTAGTATTTAGCTTCCTTTGTCCCTGGAGCTGCTTATCATTCTCAAACTCCAAGAACCCATTTGTCCCTGGTGGCCTAACCGGGGACACTGATGATGACATCAGACACCCTTACAGGAAGTCGCGTATTGGCGATAATAATTGCACAATTTGCAGCGTTATTGGCAATGCGCGCCCTCCGTACACAAAGACGCTGCATGCGGCAACATTGCTGCAGTGTTCTGAGCTCCAGAAGGCTTCAGGTTCACGAGGGAAGACGCTGAGGAGTACTAGAGGAAATAAAGAATTGACTTAAATATACGGTAGCTCTACCTTTAACGGGACAGAGACGGGTGAATGTTGCATAATGTTCAGCTGCTGAAGAAGGGCCTGATGACAGTGGCCCTGGGGCACCCGGCAGCTGCACAGATGTGTGGGCTGCTTGAGTCATGAGAAGAGGGGGCAGAATTCCCTCCAGGCTTTTTGGTGCCACCTGTTAGCCAGCAGCGCAGGGAGAGTGCCAGCTTGTGGTGCGGCATGTAACGTAAGCAGAACATGCCCGGCTTATTAACACAAAATATTCCCACAAAGGATTACGGGAAACTTAAAAGTCCTTTGTGGCTCTGCGGGTAGAAGACGTTTATGTGACTTGTAGTCCACTAACAGCAGGAGCCGCACATCTGACAGAAACTGCCCCATCCAGTGGGGGAAAATGAACAGAAACGAGGGTTAGGAGAAGAATGTTCTGCAGTCAGAAGGTTTACATTTATCACATTATCTAGGAAAGCTGCTCTTTGTTGATTTACTTATTCGTTTACATCATTTTATATACCGTAAATTGATATGACTCTATTAGCATTTTTTATATGTTATATATTGTTATGTTTGTTATATCAGCCTCATACCTGGGAACTCCCCAAGGCGGCTCATCCGAAACTACCCCCCTTCCTGCTCTTTAATGGGAGGGAGCAGCCATTGTACCCCTTGCTTGGCAAGCCAAGCACAATATGTCAAGTATGCCCACTAGGTGGCGCTAGCCCAATACATGTTATATAGGCGGTGGAAGAGGGCCGAACAAAATGTCACTCCCCACTCCCCAGGAGTTCAAGGACTGCCCCAGAGGATCAGTAATCAACTGTGATTCCAGAGCCTATGGGGCAAACCCGGAGAGTTCCCAGGTATGATCCGCCCTACCATTTATCACATTAGGTACCATGTGCATACTCGTATATTATATGTCCACCAGCTATTTATTAAATGATTTATTGGTATTTCCCATTCACTGGGTGAGATAATGTAGGGTTAAAGAAAAATGTTAAATCTTTTCTTCTCTCCCCTTGTACCCTCCGGTCTGATGACAATCTCTGCATTTTGCCACATTTGTGTGTATCTTATCCATTGCTAATGTGATGTGATGATTGCTACCCTTATCATTTCTTACCCCCTTGCCCCTCTTGTAATCTTCTTGTCAGTTTTTGTCCTCCCCCCTAACCTTTCCAGTGCCAGAGGGGTGAGCAACACATTGCGTTCAGGTGCATTGAACACCCTTCTGGCAATCAGATGGTTTAATGTACGAATCCCACTTGCCACCTTGTCCCCCGTTTTCATTACCTGCATACCTTACTGAAGTGGGGAGGGGTGCTCTTCGGCTCTTGGAGGTGCCCCCCTATAACTAGGGGCCACTCATGCTTATGTCTCTGATGTATGCCCTGTGCTGACTTCATATCACAGAGTCTGTGTCACAGACCTGGCATCGGCGGATGCGGCTGATTGCCGAGGGAACTCCACCCAGAGCCAGAGATTACCCCTACACCACTATGCCCCAGCCCCACCGATTCTCTCGGCAGCACCTGCTGGAAACAGGTAAACAAGGACGAAAGACGGATAATTACCCGGCAGTGGGGAGGAATCACACGTCCACAATCTACCCTACACACAGACGCACGGCTGAGACCAATTACCCCGCACCATAAATACAGCCCCTGACACACCAACAGAGAGGTCTCTCTTCCAACAGAACGACCGCGATGTTGTGCAGTATTACCCCTAGATACACGGAAATAGTCCTCCCGTGGAATGTAATCGTTCCATTTCTATCAATTAATGCTGCATGGGGTCTCTGTGTTCTGTTTGCGTGTTTGCCTCCCGTGATAGTTAACATTCCTTTGTACATAGCGGTTTCTTGGTGTTAGTATGTAGTGCTATGTATATGTGTATGTATACTCTTTAATAGCTGTGTAGTTTTGCGAGTGAGTGTGAATTCTGTCTGTGTACTCTATATATATCTTGGTATAGATATATATTCTATATAACAATGTACATCTGTACGTGACATTAGTAAGTAAGCTCTACCTCCATCTTTGCTCCTACAGGAGAAGAAGTTTCCCTCCGTGGGTTCAGCAGACCCGCGTCTGAGGCTGGCGAGTCCATGGAATGGGGCCCTTCCACCTCTGCCTCCTCGACTCCAAATCACAGAAAATGGAGACTTTCTAAACTCAAGTGACCATCACTAACCGGAGCTGAGGGGTCCATCCACGAGCCTGGGTGGGAGGAGGAGGGGAGATTGGGATTTCCCCACTGAGGCATCTGTCCACGAGCCTAATGGGTGGGGGGCCGGGATCCTCCTGTCCAACCCTGACTCTGACCCCCTCCCTCTGTGCCGTCCAGACCTGCGGCCGACAATCTGTGTGACCCCCAAACACATGTGGGAAGTAGAGAGGAGAGAGAGAGAAGGGGACAGCGCACTGAACTATACCTAATCATGTAACCCCGAGCCCTACACCTGAGTTTACCTTGGTCTTCTCTGCTTATCCGTTTCTTTTTCCTCCACTCCAAACATTTGTTTATTTTCCTCCAATCCCTTTGTCTCCCTGGCTTCCCTCTCCAAGCTCTCCGTCTCAGGTCCGAGGCCCTGGGATTCGCACTGACAGATCTGCACTGTAGGGGACACCCCCCAACTGTACCACACACATATTTCCACTTCTCACATCTCTCACCATCTTTTATTTATTATTCCTTTCTCATTGATCCTCCACCCAAAATCTCCCTCTACCAATATAATCAATTTTCTTTTACCTCTCCATATATCCTCGCCCCCCCCATCGATCTCCCCATATCCTCCCACTTTTCTGTTCTGTGTGAAATGAGAAAAAAAAAATTCACATGAGCCAACCAGCTGAGGCGACTCCTGTCACATGGGAAATAGGGAGAAGGCTTGGAAAGAGAGAATGAAAGGGCAAATGGAAGAAAATGTATGTACATACTAAAGAACACAAAAGAAATCATGGTAGAAAGGGTGCAGGAAAGAGTCGAACAAACCCCATTGCCCTTAGTGTACGGAGAGGAAGGAAAGTGATTGTGTAAAAGCAAGAAATAAGGAACACAAGGTGTTTGGGGATCTAGAATGAAGCTTGGTGGAGTGAGGGAATTCTATGGATCCAGAATGAGGCAGCTTGGTGGAGTGAGGGAATTCTATGGATCCAGAATGAAGCAGTTTGGTGGAGTGAGGGAATTCTATGGATCCAGAATGAAGCAGCCTGGTGGAGTGAGGGAATTCTATGGATCCAGAATGAAGCAGCTTGGTGGAGTGAGGGAATTCTATGGATCCAGAATGAATCATCTTGGTGGAGTAAGAGAAATCTAGGGGTCTCAAACAAAGCAGCTTGCTGGAGTGAAGAAAGAGTCCTAGTGAGGATAGTAAAGGGGTTCTTGAATAAAGTAGCTTGTTGGTATGAAGAAAGGTTGATATTTCCTGAACACGGCTGTTTTTGAGATCAGGGATTGAAGGATTTCTAATGGTTCCAGAAAGATGCAGCTTGTTGGAGCAAGAGATGGCGGTGGCTTCCAGGAGGAAGCCTCATGCAGGGGTTGGGGATGAATCCTTCCAGCTGGTTATACAGGTACATCGTACATTTTACCTCCTTACATGGGCAGCTGATCTGGGAGACTAAGGATCGCTCAATTTGTATGATTATTATTATTATTGAACTTTATTTATTTCGCTAAACCTGTCAATCCACGTGGAGCCGAACGAGTGATGTCCTTCGCCCAAAGAGCTTACAATCTAACTCCGCTTCCTGTGACACGGGGAGATTACAAATACCTTGGCCTCAAAGGTCGCATGGAACTTGCGGTTGGATGGGGAGGGAGGCGGGAAGGGGGTAGTTCTACCCAAATCAGAGGTCGATGCCATAACCCGCAGGGCCCCTCTTCACCCTGGTGACAGGAGCTGCCTGCCCTGAAATGAATGTGTCAGTAAAGATATTCTGATTGTATTTGGTTCTTTTTGACGTTATGTGTAAATATAAAACATTTAAGAAAACGAGAATTCTGAGTCCTTCTGTAACGCGGGAAATGGGCAAGTCATCGATGTTCCATTAACAACATGTCAGATAACACGGATAAGCGCGTTGGGATTATCTGTTCCTCGGATCCAGAGCATGTAACTAAACGTGCAACAACCTTTAACGTGACAGAATTTCCAGATTCATATAGCCACTTATTTCACACGAAGCATGCGCAATATAAGATAAATAGAACATGAATGAGAGATAATACACACGCCCTCGATAGATAACAGTTGACACTTTTGTGTATTACTAAAACACGCTGTTTTTCCTAAAGATTACATACGGTAGATCCGATGCGCGGTTTAATTCCACGGCCCTCGAGATCCCAAGAGATAAAGTTTAATAGAGCCTCCTGCTGGGTTTTAAGTTATTAAGACACTAAGATTTGTGGGTTGAACTTCCATTGACGTACATGTGCTGCAGTCCCTTTTTCTGATTAAGGTTTGAGGATAACCTGATATGGATGTGTAAGTGTGTATTAGGATGGGTGTGTAAGTGTGTGTTAGTATGGATGTGTAAGTGTGTATTAGTATGGGTGTGTAAGTGTGTATTAGTATGGGTGTGTAAGTGTGTATTAGTATGGGTGTGTAAGTGTGTGTTAGTATGGATGTGTAAGTGTGTGTTAGTATGGGTGTGTAAGTGTGTGTTAGTATGGATGTGTAAGTGTGTATTAGTATGGGTGTGTAAGTGTGTATTAGTATGGATGTGTAAGTGTGTGTATTAGTATGGGTGTGTAAGTGTGTGTTAGTATGGATGTGTAAGTGTGTGTTAGTATGGGTGTGTAAGTGTGTGTTAGTATGGGTGTGTAAGTGTGTATTAGTATGGATGTGTAAGTGTGTGTATTAGTATGGGTGTGTAAGTGTGTGTTAGTATGGATGTGTAAGTGTGTGTTAGTATGGGTGTGTAAGTGTGTGTTAGTATGGATGTGTAAGTGTGTATTAGTATGGGTGTGTAAGTGTGTATTAGTATGGATGTGTAAGTGTGTGTTAGTATGGGTGTGTAAGTGTGTGTTAGTATGGATGTGTAAGTGTGTATTAGTATGGGTGTGTAAGTGTGTATTAGTATGGATGTGTAAGTGTGTGTCAGTATGGATGTGTAAGTGTGTGTTAGTATGGATGTGTTAGCATGGATGTGTGTGTATTAGTATGGATGTGTAAGTGTGTATTAGTATGGATGTGTAAGTGTGTGTTAGTATGGATGTGTTAGCATGGATGTGTGTGTCAGTATGGGTGTGTAAGTGTGTGTTAGTATGGATGTGTTAGCGTGGATGTGTGTGTTGTGTATGGATGTGTATGTTGTGTATGGATGTGTAACAGGAGTGTATACGTGCTTGTTAGTTATTATGAGGACGTGTAAGCATGTGTATGTGTGTGTGTGTTCATATGTGTGCCGGTGCATATGTTGCCGGGGCTGATGGGGCCATTTGGCTTTACTTGCTTCCCCCGGGGGCAGAAGGTGCAAGGTCTAACCTGCCTACCACAGCACTCAGGCTTGTTCTGCAACAGGATTGCCCTTAGGGAGGGGGCAAGAAGGACTCCAGCCCCAGGTCCCAAATTTAGGATGGGCCCGCAGTACCCCTGCTTAGCGTCTTCCTCACACGCCACACTTCAGCGCCCCGCTTCTCTCGCTGATGAAGAGATTGTGAGCATGAAGGAGACAGAAAGGGACTGCGATCCCCGAGGACAGCCCTGGAACGAGAGGAGAAAGGGGAGAGAGGAGAAAGCGTCCCACAGAGGGACGGACCCTCCTAAGGACAACCAGATGGAATGCATTATATTTACTTGGAGTTTATTTTGTGTTAATTGTGCAGACATTTTGGGGTAAATTACTTTAAAATACAAAACCACCAGTCATTGAATACTGAATGCCCCCCCCATTATCTCCTTTAATCCTTTCCATTTTATTTCTCTCACCGGAGAATCTTTGTGTTTAAGGTGTTTGTCATTTAATAACCTGCTGGTGACTGTATTTCTCCGCTGGAACGCTGGGGATATCAGTAACCGGGGGTTAAGATCTTTTAATTAAGATCTTTTAATTAAGCTAGATTTCTTTTCAAAAGTACATCGAGATTGGGACACATTTTTCTTTGCAAACAGCTATTTGATGATTATTGTATAATAGCAATAAGCCCCAGCTTTGGCAACGAACGGATATATTATATATATATTATTATATATTATATATATATTTTATATATATATCGCTACACGTTCCACTGCTGGGTCATGCTACAGATAAAATGTAAAACTGGATTAAAGATGCTGTTCCACTTAGACAAATCATTAATTGTGCTAAGCAGATCTGGCATTCTATCCCCCCCCCCCAGAGGCTTCAAATAAAAACAACCCAAAAATGTATCAAAAGCCTTTTCAATTTCTATGGCAACAACCTGTTCCTGGGAAAACTGATGAATGAGGCAAAATGTTACATGATTTAATAATAATTTCTGGGAAAGGCTAGGGGACTGATAAGCACTGGGAATGCTACTTCTAAAGCCGCATTCGATTCAAGTTCTAATGTTTAGAATTAGTAGCATCAGATTATATATTATTGCATCACAATATATTTTTAGAAATCACATTCCTTTTAAAACCATTCTGGTTTTTGAATAAAAAATGCAGCTGCATATTAGCCATGCTTTCTCGCTCTGTTATCTGAGCCCAGTCTACTTACCAAACACCCCGACTCCTTATCATACTGCCTGTGAGAAACAATAGAATGGCTCGGTCTTAATCACTCAAGCAATATATATATATATATATATATCTATAAATACAATTTTTTCATGGGACTTCTCCTTTAAGTTAAGTCAATGTCAGTGAATATGATCTTGTCGATTACTACATTTGGAGCCACACTGTATACCCTGAAATAATCCGGAGATCAAAGAAAAACATTTTCTTTCAAAATTTCGTAAGCGATGCGCATGCCCACGAAAAGTGCGTCATCGTGCCGTTATTTTCTCCAGCCCCATCGCTTTTTACTGGTAAAAGGGAGCATTTTGAGCTTTATTTTTTCTCTGTTTTAACTCATTATAGCATGAAATTATCTCCCTGCTGCTGGCTTTCATTTGTAGGAATTATAAATAAATCAGATTAATTAGAATTCCTTTTAAATCAATGGAAAAGCTATTAGCTGTCATGTAACAGTTTTCGTTTCATGTCCTGTTATGATAAAATTATTTCTTAACGCCTATGGGAAATCTACAGGACTTTTTTTTTGGGGGGGTGGGGGTTATTTTGAAGCCACCCTTAATAAGGGAGACAAAGCGAAAGAACTGGCATGTTAACGCTATGACACCCATATACCTGACGAAGCGATGCGCTCATTCATTTATCATCGAGCAGTTAGACACTCCAGCCATCATATACACTTTTATATTACATTGCATATAATAGCTGAGAGGTCCCTTTAAATGTCTTGGATGTCTCCCTTGTAAATACATAGAGGGATTCTGCGGAGGAGCAGGAGGTCCTTTTTTTTTTTTTTTAAATATACACAAAACGACCAAAGGTATGTGGACACCTGACCATCACACCTATACGAGCTTGTTCGACATCCCATTCCAAAACCATGTACGTTATTACGGAGTTGACACAGTTGTAAAAATGTCTTTGTATGCTGTAGCATTAAAATTACCCTACACTGGGACTAAGGGGCCCAAACCCTGAAAAACAGCCCCTGACCATCACACCTATATGAGCTTGTTGGACTTCCCATTCCAAAGCTATGTGCGTTATTATGGAGTTGATACAGTTGTCAAAAAAGACTTGGTATGCTTTAGCATTAATATTACCCTTCACTGGAACTAAGGGGCCCAAACCCCGAAAAACAGCCCCAGACCATAACCCTTCCTCCACCAAACATTAAAGTAGGCACTGTGCATCCTGGCAGGTAGCTTTCTTCTGGTAGGTAGCGTTCTCCTGGCTTCCACCGACCCCAGATTCGTCCATCACACTTTGTGAAAGTGAAGCGTGATTCATCACTCCAGAGAACGTTTCTACTGCTTCAGAGCCCAGTGGCGGTGGGCTTTACACCACTCCAGCTGACGCTTGGCATTGTGCACAGTGACCTTCCGCTTGGGTGCAGCTGCTCAGCCATAGAAACCCTTTTCATGAAGTCTTAAAAAGAATTTGAATATTACGCGTACACAAATTTTATTCTAAGCAGAAAATGTTCAATGTAACACAAAGAACTAAACGGCACGGGCGATTCTGATAAAGTATAGTAATCGACGGAAATAACATACATAGCAATGAGGAGCTGTTGAGCACTGCACCCCTGCATGCACACATCCAGCTGCAGGCTATGGGATTGTATGTCCCCAAACATTTTGATGAACCTATTCTTTTCTGACTCCTTATTGCCCTCCTTGGTAAACTCCTAATTAGCGAGGAAGATACAGTATAGACAGACAGACAGACTAGATTGTAAGCTCCTTTGAGCCGGGCCCTCCTCAGCTCATCTGTAAGTCAAACTGTTATGTTACATACTACTCGTTATGTCCTGTCTACCCATTGTACAGCGCTACGGAATTTGATGGCGCTATATAAACAATAAATAATAGTAATAATATATGGGACGGGATTGCAGGAGCTTCATCCTTCCATCTACAGCTGTTTGATCCTATAGCTTCTCAATGTACATAAGAGCAGTGCTGACCCCTGCAGGTGAATCCGAGGCATTGCACGTGTGCGTATTATATATTCATGTATACGTTTCCGTCTTATAGATCTGTCACTTTTCCCAAATACTTCATTTTACAGTTTATTATAACAGATACAGTAAAGCGAACCTTATGTGTACCCCATGGGGGCCGCTGTTCTTTCCTACCGGTGTGATTATTTGCAATGAGGTAAGGTCAGTGGCCTGAACGCGTTACTTACAAGCGATCTGTACCCGGAGCCTACCCTGGCTGGACGCGGCCAGGACTGCCCTGACGTCAGAGGGCGGTACCGCTGTCAGTGGGCTGGCCCGTTGATGTCGGAGGCGTTCCCGCTGGCATCGCGGGAAACACCCCCATTTAAAAGAGACACCGCGCCCCCGAGGATCCGGGTGTTGAGTTCTCCGGGTCAAACCCCAAGAGTTCCCAGGTTTGCTCATTCAGGGTGTCATAAAGCGCCCCCGGGCTAACCCCCCCCCACGTACCACCAAATGGGCAATTCCTATAAAAACGGGGATCCGAGGGACACGCTTTGAATTTCCTCCATGACTTTTACATCTGGTGATTCCCACAGAATTCTGTTTGTGTTTATTTTTATACTTTTTTTTATCTCTTTTACCGTTATTTTTTGTCTCTCTGACCCTTTTTGCTCACATTAAATATAGATTAATCATTTCTGTCTTTGTGCTCCGATTTTAAATTCATAGATTTTGGGGATAGGCGGGTTTATCTCGTTACAATGTTTCTAATCTGCATTATACATTTTTTCTCTAGAATTTGAGTAATTCGGGGGGTTACCGAAGCCTCCTCAGGTATTTGTAAAACCTTTAATAGAAGTTGGTGGTGACAGCGAGTAACATTTGGGGTCGTGTCTGGGTTACGATGTAGGGGCTCCGGGCCCTGCGGGGAGAGTAAAGACTGAGTCTAAGGGATAGTTTTCACGCCCGTCACGGTAGGGTCACCCGGTAGCAGCCCCACGTCTGACACCTCCAACCTTCACGTCCTCGGAGATAATTACCTCAGGTCTCTCTCTTCGGCTGTCACTGGCTATATCTTGCCTTTGGGTTTTTAGGTTCCAAGTGCATTACTTTGCATTTTTCAACATTGAACTGCTGCACCCCCCCCCACACTCAACCATTCTTCATTTGACTTATTCCACCAGGAATGTCTTCCCAGGAGCAGACCTTTGTATAATCTGCTGGG
Organism: Spea bombifrons; assembly: GCF_027358695.1. Taxonomy (NCBI): domain Eukaryota; kingdom Metazoa; phylum Chordata; class Amphibia; order Anura; family Pelobatidae; genus Spea; species Spea bombifrons. The sequence goes on along the minus strand of NC_071094.1, from coordinate 42,080,750 downwards.
GGTTATATCACTGTATACAGCGCTGGGGGGGTTATATTACTGTATACAGCGCTGGGGGGGGTTATATTACTGTATACAGCGCTGGGGGGTTATATTACTGTATACAGCGCTGGGGAGTTATATTACTGTATACAGCGCTGGGGGGTTATTATTATTATTATATAAAGCACTTCGGGTTATTATATTCAGCGCGGGGGGGTTATGTTACTCTATACAGCGCTGGGCGTTATTACTGTACACACTGATGGGGGGTTATATTACTGTATACAGCACTTCGGGTTATTATTATATACATCACTGGGGGATTATATTAATATATACAGCGCTGGGGGATTATATTAATATATACAGCGCTGGGGTTATTGCAGTAGCGTACCTAGCGGGGGGCGGCGGTCCGCACCGGATGCCGCTCATCAGGGGGGTGCCAACTTGCCGGCACCCCTCCAGAGACGGACAGTAATGTCGCTGCTGGAGGAGAAGGCTCGCAAGGGAGCAGTATCGGAGGTCTTTAACAGACCTCCGGGTCCCTTGAGTGATTTTAAGCATGTTGAACCGGCTTAAAATCACTCAAGGGCGACGGAGGTCTGTTAAAGACCTCCGATACCGCTCCCTCGCGATCCGGGCGGCAACTGCTGCTGTGCGCCAGGGTTTGTTGTCAGATCCCGGCGCACAACACTGAAGCCGCGCCCACCGCCGTCCGTGCCCTCTGAACCGGAAGAAGACAGAAGAAGAGGAGCGAAAAGGAAGAAAAGGAGCTGACTGCTTTAAGAAGAAAAGAGGAAAGGTAGGAAATCATTCAGTGAGAGTGGATTGGTATGTGTGGAATCTGTTGATTGGTATGTGTGGAATCTGTTGATTGGTAAGTGTGGATTGGTATGCGTGGAATGTGTGGATTGGTATGCGTGGAATGTGTGGATTGGTATGTGTGGAATCTGTTGATTGGTAAATGTGTGGATTGGTATGCGTGGAATGTGTGGATTGGTATGTGTGGAATCTGTTGATTGGTAAATGTGTGGATTGGTATGCGTGGAATGTGTGGATTGGTATACGTGTGGATTGGTAAGCGTGTGAGAGTGATGGGTGTTATGCTGTACCATTTCCAATGTCTTTCATTATATAATTATGCTCTAAAGTACATCATAACTCCCATCACTCTATACTGTTCCATACAGTGGCAGAGCTGGAAGACAGAGGCCTTGCACCCCCACCGCAGGACTCCTGAAAGGTAAGTGAACTTCAAAGCGGGGAGAGGGTAGATAGTTAGGAGGGGGTAGATAGTGAGATGGGGGGATAGGGGGTAGATAGGGAGAAGGGAGTGAGAAGGGGTAGATAGGGCAGAAGGGGGTGAGAATGGGTAGATAGGGAGAAAGGAGGGTAGCAAGAATATTGAAATAAAGAGTCAGAATGAGAGAGCGAAAATGAATGGATTAATGTGTGGATGAATTGTGTGAATGAGTGAGAGAATTAATGAATTTGTGAGAATGCATCAATGAATATGTGTAAATAATTTGTGTGAAAGAATAAATGATTGTGTGAATGAAAGTGAATTAGTGAGTGACTGTAAAAGTGTTTGTGTTAATCATAGGTGTATAGTTGATTTGTCAAAAAGGCAAAGATGGTATAAGTCCTATGTGTGTGTAATTTGGGTGCTGGTCAGGTTCTATGTGGGCAATGTGGGCGCTGTTTTTTTTGGAGGGTTATTAAAGAAAGCACTATTATATGTTCAGTAAATGTTATTTAAACATATTTATTTTGCTTATAAGTTATTAATTTATTTTTTCAGATTTCTTGTTGTTTACAGTTTACAAATTGGTGCAATACATATTCTTGCCAACATAATTTTGTAAATGTCTTTACATTTTGGGGGGGGGGGGACGGTGCCACTTACAGGATCCGCCCCGGGTGCCAAATACTCTAGGTACGCCCCTGGGTTACAAATACTCTGGGTACAGCCCCGTTAATGCGTTCGTCCACCTGCCGCTCTCCCATGGTTAGTCGCTGTTTGTCCCTGTAGCGGCTCGTCTGCTGTCTCTCATCCTCGCGTCTATTGGATGGCTTCCTACAGGTCAGTCTCCTCCGGTCCGCTGAGCGAGCCGCTTTCGGCCAGTTAAATATCGTTATCTTGTTTTCTTTACCCCGGTTGCTCGCCCGGTTACTGTATCTCCGTCCTTGTTTCCCCCCGCCGTCAGCCGCAGCGCTTCCCTGTGACGCGTTTCCGCGGGTAGGTCATGTTTGTCCCGTGTGCGCGTTTCCCGGGGTTACTTCCTGTTCGTCCCGCTGTCGTTTCCCAGGGTTTGGCCATGTTTGCCCCCGTGGCGGCTGCAGTCTCGGGCTGATTTATTCGGCGCTGCTGGGAATCAGGTAACAGAGAGAATAATGACGGCTCGGGGGGCAGACTGAGGGCGAGTATACGCGGCACTCACACTATATATACACCTACCGGGGGGTGGGGCCACGGTATGGGGCTGTGGGCGTGTACCTCTGTGCATATATATATATATATATATATATATATATATGGATATGCATCTATAGAACTGTCACTTAATGGTTTTGTGTTAACCCTTTCAGTAAAGTTGCCACCTGGCCAGTGTTGTACAAGAAGGAAGGCAAACGAAAAAAAAAACCCCCAAAATAACAAAAATTACCACCTGGCCATTAAAAAAAATGCATTAATATGGGCGTATTACAGGCTGCGTCCCTGCGTTTAGCTGCCATATGGATATTCGCAAAGAGCTGCGGGTTTAAGCCCCCGAAGCATAAAATAATATTTGCAGACAGTACTTAAATATTTAAAACTAAACTGAACGGACGTGTCTGTGCCGCGGTGTCTGCATGCTGCCGGGGGCGCGCGTTTCTCGTCGCACATCCTGTCTGATCGCAAGCTCCTGCGTAACGGTCTGAAATAAGTCACTTGGGGGGGTTTGCGTGCGATCTTTGGAAACGTGGCCGTGTCATCGTGGCAACGCTGGAATGGTCCAAGCAGCAGAGATGCTCTGTCGGTTGCTATGGTGATAAGGCCACTTTTTCAGATTTGGGGCTAGAACGGGTGCGTTTTATATCGGGACCGCGAGCCGCCGTACCGCAGACTGTCGGTTTTGTGAAAGTTTTGTTCCACCCATGTTTATCTGTCTCGTTTCTCTGTCATTAGACGGTCACCATGCCTGGCAGCGAGAGAGTGCGCTTAGACTTTCCGCATTACAGTTCCGTGCTGCTCGATACCCTCAACAAACAGCGCCTGGAGGGGAAATTCTGTGATCTTTCCGTCCAGGTTCAAGGACGCTTTTTCCGCGCTCACAAAACCGTCCTGGCCGCGTCGTCGCCGTACTTTCACGACAAGCTTCTCCTGAACGACACCAGCTGCTTGGTCCTCCCCAGCGTCATTCAGCCGGATGCCTTTGAGAACCTCTTACAGCTCATCTACTCTGGGAGGCTATGTCTGGACATAGAGTCTCTGCCTTCTCATCTGTTGGTAGCCAGCGGCCTCCAGATGTGGCAAGTGGTGGATCGATGTTCCGAGCTCCTGAAGGAAAGAGAACTTCACCCGCCCCAGTCGTGGTCGAGCCGCGCCAGCGAGAGCCAATCACCCAGCAGCAGCTTCCAGCCTCCTAGGGATGATGTGCCCCCCGCGCCGCTATCACTGGGCTGCTCCGACGATGAAGAGGTGATAAAAGTAAGGGTCTCGGAGGAGGAGGAAGAGGAGGAGGAAGAGGAAGACAATCAAAGCGGAGAAAATGCCTTGGAAGGAGTTATCCCTGTTGGCTGCTCCTATTCCCTCCCTTCCTCTTCTTCTGCAGGTAGCCCTAAAATGTTCTACATCAAGCAGGAGCAGATTGACGAGGACAGCCACTTTTTGAAGGCTTTTGAGGTGGCAGAAATGCAGTCCGAGTACTCGTCCGACCTGAGCTTCGTCTTTCCCCCCACACCCTCGTCCTCCGACGTTTCTCTTTGCCTGCCGCGGAAACTGCACGGCGTCACCGAACCGCAGTCGTTCACTCTCTCCAAGCCTCTGGACCTCCATGGCAACGAGATCATTGCCCATGCCCTCCAAGCCCAGACCATCCATGCGCCCGTGAAGCTTGTGGCGGCTCCGGATGGAAAGAAATTCGGCTGTTTGTGCGGCAAGCGGTTTGCCGTGAAGCCGAAGCGGGATCGGCACATCATGCTTACCTTCAGTCTGCGTCCTTTCGGCTGCTCCGTCTGCAACAAAAAGTTCAAACTCAAACACCACCTAACGGAGCACATGAAGACCCACGGAGCCAACCTGTACTCCTGTGAAGACTGTGGCCGTAAGTTCAGGGTGGAGAGCTGCTTCCAGAAACATAAGGAAGCTTGCAAGGGGCAGAGGTGGGCTGGGGCCTGCTGGACCTACAAATAGATATCGTTTTCCTAAATTGTGGAACTAGGACCCCTAACCCAGGATTGCCCACAAAGGTCCTTGTGATAGACTCTAGTTTGGACCATGCCATAGCTTTTCTCCTGGACATCAACAAAACTTGTCAATAACCGTAACCTCTCTAACAAGGATTCTAAAAGTAAAGACTTAATCACCTGTCCATGGGAATTGTGCACAGAGACGGGGGGGCAAAACTGGATGCCAGGGGGGCTTCTGCAGAGAGGAATACGGAGTCCTTCAAATCTCTTGGTGTGGTATGTTGGTCCAAATCAAAGACCCAGTTACAATTGGTTTCCATGGTGACTGCCGGGTTTATCAGTGGGACTGCAGCTTTTCCTAAAACCCTGCGGGGATGAATGCGTTTAAAAAAAAAAAAAACATCTGAAAGAATTTTCCATAAGGAGTTGTTGGTACTTTTTTTTTGTAAATATTTTCTTGCAAGCTTCCCGAAGCACGAAAGGGTTGAGGCATCTAACGGTCTCTGTAAATAAACTTTTACACGTATGCATCACGTATGTTTTGTGTGCGAGCGGAAACAGATATAGAGCGGTTTGTCTTACAAAACGAGTTCCAGTAGCGCTGAGTATCTGCAATAAGGCTGTCTTTTTTTTGTCTGTGTTGTAGGGGTGGGAGCCGCTATCTAGCGCTGTGTGCACAGCGGGGCCGTCTGGCAGGTGGACACATTTCCCGGGAGGGTTTTTACTAAACATTAGTTTTACGGTATTTTAAGAAAAATTGTCTTAGAAAAGTAAACATTGAATTTTTAAAACTGTGAGCACTTTGAAAGGGCCGTGGATTATTCAGAGCAGACTCCATGCCTCGGATCACCTTTATGCAAATCGAGAAATTTCCATGATGTTTGACACAAACTCAAAGGCTAGGCGGCCACAGCTCCTAAAATCATGCCTCCCAACTGTCCTGCTCGGTGTGGGACAGTCCTGAGAGCTCTAGCTCTGTCCCGCAATCTCCCGGTTTCATTCTTCGGTGTCTGGGACACTGGAGAATGAGCGCACGCGCAGAATTCTGCACATGCTCAGTAGCGCTGCCCGTTTGCGGTTGGGAAGTATGCAGAAATCCTTCCGCTGGCACCCAGCTCTCCGCTCTTATTCCCGTCACCACGAGTGTCTCCCCTCCCTACTCCTAAAAAGAAAGAGGCTTCTAAATTCTTCCACCTGGTTTCTAACCCTGCAAATTGCAGCGGGGGGGGGGGGGTTGGGTAGTGGAAGATTTGTTCGTTTTGATAGTACACAAAATGGTTCACTTAATAGCAATGAGTTCATCTGTTTTTTATTGTGGTCTGGCTCTATGCAGACTTCATCGGTGCACGAAATAAATATTGCTTGTTGCCATTCATTGTGTTTTTTCCTTATTTTCAGAAAGTTGTACCCATTTTGTAGTTGAACATGGGGAGAGCTGAGGGGGTGAGGATTAAGCGTTAGCCAAACCCGGTGAGGATGAGTTTCTCTGCGCTCCCCGCATCCGCGCATGTGCCTCACACGTTAAAAAGTAACAGAGTGCACCTGGTGGCTGTTCATTGTCCTCTGTGCATTCATGCTAATTTCTTTAATAAGGATAATCTTGTAAATATGCAAAAAAAATATACAAAAATAGCTGAGTGCCCAACCTACAAAGCATGGGCCTCGCGCTATTACAAAAGGGAGAACAAAGGCCTTTCCCTTGTCACCGGCATACTGGGGAATTTTCAGGCTACGTGGAGCTTCGTATGTGGGTGGGGCTAGTTACATATGTGGGCGAGGCTATCCCCAAACCCATTAAATTGTATAGGAGTGGGTGGAGAATAACAGGGAAGTGGGTAACCCAGAGATTTACCGCCGTGGCCCTGAGAAGCAGCTCTTCCCCGGACTCTCCTGACAAAACCCCAAGAGTTCCCGAGTAATCACACTCACTTTATACATCATTTAGTTTGCCGAAAGCTTCCTCTGCCATGCCTTCCCAGCTGCGCTTTTGACTGCTTTATTTCTCAGGCCGTATATGAATGGGTTTAACATTGGAGTGAGCAGCGTGTATCCTATTGTTGCTGCCCTCTCCCCCACCCCCGAGGAGCTGGCATAGGGACGGAAGTAAACAGACACAATCGTCCCGTAGAAGAGACACACGGTGGTCAGATGAGACGAGCACGTCGACAGGGCTTTTAATTGAGCGCCTTTTGAACGCAACCGGACAAGGGCCACCACTATCTTTGTATAGGACATTGTGATACAAATAAACGGGATGCCGACCGATACGGCCCCTTCCGTCTGGATGAGCAAGAAGTTAATACTGGTGTCTGAACTGGAGATAGACAGGAGCTGAGAGATTTCACAGAAGAAATGGTTGATCTGCTTCACGCCATTGAACTCCAGAGCGGCGACCTTGAGTGTGTGAAGTAGGGAGTGTGCGAAAGCTCCAACCCATGACGTGAACACCAGCGCAACGCACACGCTAGACCTCATCCTCTTGGTATATTGCAGGGGGCTACAGATTGCCACGTAACGATCGTAGGCCATGACAGCTAAGAGGTTATTCTCCAGGTTTCCAAAGGTGATGAAACTAAACATTTGCGTGATGCATGCTGGGAAACTGAGGGACCGTGCGTCCGACACGAATGATGATAACAGGGTGGGGATGGTGGACGAGGTGAAGCAGATGTCCACTAGCGAGAGGTTACCAAGGAAGTAGTACATGGGGGAATGGAGACGTTGGTCGAACACAACACAGGACAGAATAACAAGGTTCCCCAGGACGGTCAGCAGGTACATGATCAGGAAAATCAGAAACAGGTACATCTGCATGAAAGGGAAATCGGAAAATCCCAGCAACGCGTAGCGAAGGGAGGAGTTTGAGAAGAACATCGCTGAAAGAACGGGAGAAAAAACGGGTATCGTGAATGAGGGGAAGACAGAGGGAACAGAACAAATAACTGGTAGCAGACAGACGCTTTAGAGTTAGCCAGATCTGTGTGTAGCCAATGGGAGATGGCGTCTCTAACCTGACGGTCTCTTCTTGGTTACCTTTATTAGGAAAACTAACATCCAGATCCAAATTCCATAGAAAGAGAATCTGACGGCAGATCAGCCCCATTCAGTCTGTAACCAGTTTAACCGTACAGGCCACCCTCAGCCACACTGACACTCAAACAAACATACCGCTCTCGGCCAAACTAACACATACAGTATTATCAACCAAATCACACTCACTCAAACGCATATCGCTCTGCCACACCCAGCACACTCAGCCAAACCATACACATTACACCCAGTCAACACACACTTAAACACATGCACCCGTTGGTCACCCCAGCCCTCCCAGGCTCCCGAGTACTGCCTCCGACACCCGCTGTGAGCTGCCCCCGTGTAATATCATGTAATCAGCCATCACCACTGATCCGGCCTGCACCCCGTACATGGACACCTTATGGTAGATATATACACAGTACATATATATATATATATATATATATATATATATATATATATATATATCCTATATACTGTGTATATGTATATATGTGTGTATATGTATATATATATACTTAGATAAACAAACATCTCCAGCAGTTAATATTTTCTTCTTTAATGTGTAATATATATATATATAGATCTTATTGCCAGCTATTTAATTTTTTTTAATTAATTTTGTAAGCCACATGGAATGAACGCACTCGCTGAAAGCATCAGTGAATTTATTAGTAATAGAGATCACAGGAATACGTACGCTCTATACATTCAGAGACTTTAATTATAACTTAATCCCCTACCCATAGACAGCCTCTGCTTTCCTCTTCTAAGATGTAAAGAAAATGGTGTTCATTTCCTCTCATGTAGTATATTTTTTAATTATTTTAGAATTTTAATAAATTAAAAATCTTAAGATTTTATAGATATTGTTGTATAGATTTTATAATCTACTTAATATTTATTTTATTTTTTTATTGTGTTAGGATACAAAAATATAGCAAACATTTGAAATAATAATCTCACCTTTTTATTGCTATTTCCCAAAAAAATATTCACCAAAAACAGCAATTACAAAGGCTTGTCTTATTTTTTTAGAAAAAAAAAATTGTTTGCAGAGAGTGTTGATCTAAGACATAGGGTGAAAGCATATATACTAAGAGAAATTAATAAAAAGGATGAAAAGATGAAAAAAAATAAACGCAAAGTAGAAAAACTCAGTAAAGGCTGTGAGAGCGGAGCGAGCGGAACTGGAGTGACTCCCGAATGAGTCGGAGCCATGCGAGGAAAAATATTCAGAATAGCCTAGAAGTGTCTTGGAGGAAGAAACAAGAGTTTTACAGAGAGTTTAGGAGACGACTATCAAAAAAATGAATAAGTGGGAAGAATAAATAAACACATTCAGGTGTGATGGGCGATGAGCTTCCAGATTTAAATCTCTTATTTGCCCTCGGAGAGCTCGATCCCAACAGATAAGACAAGATAATTAGGAGGAAGAGATGGCGAGCATCATGAGATTATACCTCCAGCGGCTCTGCCCTGGGCTCATGTGAGAGTCTCATTTACGGGTGATTCGGGTTAGAATGTGACGTTTCTGGATCGGTGGGGCGATTTTCCATGCAGATTTTCATCCTAGAAACCCAACAAGTCACGTATATATCTGCAGCTACTGCGGTCCAAATATCTAAAGAAAATGTGTTTATTTAACTGAAATTTCAGCCCACTGGACCGAAGTGACCGGTTCTTCTTCTGCTGGTCCTCCGTTTGCACGTGACCTTCACACACAAAGCAAGTATAAAGACACTGAATATAATAATAATAGATATAACGTGCACCCAGACAACAGATGGCGCTTTTGATTTTGTCATTTTATTTCATTTATTTGGATAATAAACTCGATGCTCCCATAGTCTTCATATATTTTTTCCCCTTCAATTTTTTATAAATTGGGGCTGCTTTCCAAGTCATTTTATGTTCCGAGTAACTCGTCGTACCTGCCGTATAAATGTAAAGCAAGCAGCCCAAATATGGTGTAAAAAGATGCTTTAACTTTCTTTTTGCTAGGTGAAAATGTCTTGTTAAATAATAATAATAACAATAATAATAAATAGTAGCATGCCCCAAAATAATGCCCCCGCAGTTCTGGTGTTAGGAAGGCACGTTGTCTCTGTAGTAGGCACGGACAGTATGAAGGGGCAGGTGGTTATGTTGGGCATTGTGAGAAATACATAGAAGGTACAATTTCTCTCCGGTGTCCTCTTGACGCGTACATTCAAGCTGGCGGCACTGGCGTTAACATTTATTAATTTATATAGCACCAACCTATTCCACGGCGCTGTACAAAGGGAATCCTAATACCCTGGACGCCTTTGGACAAATTTGGGCACTGGGTAAATTGTAGGCTAAAGTGGCAAAATACATCATCAACAGTCCTCCTTTTCTCCATTTTGCATCCACTTCTCTGCTTTTTTCCTACTACGGCCTATGGCCTTCTTCACAGCAGCTTTGACCTCCTTGTTTCTTAGACTATATATAAATGGGTTGAGCATGGGGGTAATGACACTATAAACCACGCTGACGATATGATCGGATGTTGGGGAATAGAGAATGCTCGGGCGAAAGTACATGAATATAACAGAGCTATAGAAGAGGATGACCACCATGAGGTGTGAGGAGCAAGTGGAGAAAGCCTTTCTCCGGCCCTCAGATGTACGCAGCTTCAAGACCGCCCTGATGATCAAGATATAAGAGCCCAGGATAAAGAGCATGGGCCCCATGACAATAAGGGAACCTTCGATGAAGACAACCATCTGTTGAGCATAGGTGTCTGTGCAGGAGAGCATCAACAAGGCTGGGACATCGCAGAAGAAATGATGGACAACCCAATCGCAATAAGAAAGGGTTGAGGTCATGGCAGTGAACAATGTAGAATGGAGACTGGCGATAAACCATGAAGTAGACACCAAGCAGAAACGCGTCCTTCTGCTCATGATGGACGAGTAACGGAGCGGTTGGCAGACAGCAGCATATCGATCCAGGGCCATAACAGCGAGAAGAAAGCTGTCCATGTTCCCTACCATGTGGAATAGAAAAAGCTGCAGGAAGCAGCCACTGTAGGAGATGGAGGGGTTTCCAGAAAGAAATCCACAGAGAGCTCTGGGAATGGTCAGCGACGTCAGACAAATATCAACTAGAGAGAGGTTGCCAAGCAGGATGTACATGGGAGAGTGGAGTTGGGGTTGAGTTAGGATGAGTATGGAGATTAAAGAGTTCCCCACTACGCAGAGGATATAGGCAACCAGGAAGACAGAGAAGAGAGGAAGGCGAAGGTAAGGCTTCTCGGAGAGACCCAAAAGCGTGAAGCTTCCTGCTGTCTGGTTCATAAATTCCATTTCTACGGCAGCAACTTACTGGGCTGGAACAATGGGGTCAGAAAGGGTCTCATGATAAGGGGAGACATGTCTGATTGAACAATAAGGGTTATAGAAATCCATTGTCTGCTTCTGGAATATCATCATTAAGAGAGGTCTGACAGAATGATCCTTTAAATGACACAGAACAGTAAAACAAAAAAGGCTTTTATAGATGAGGTTTTGCCAGAAAATAACTCTGAAAACAAAATGTAAGTGAAAGTTACCCAACCAACAAACCAAATCACAGAGTCCGTCATATTAACCGTGAGATAAAATAAAGGTTACAGAGAGGACGGTTACATGAGCTGCGCTTTGCGAACGACCCAAAACAGATGAAGTAAAGAGATGACAATTGTCACATTCCTTCCATGTCCGGCGCGAAGCAGTGAGATCCTGGAGATGATCACATTCCGGACCCCGGCATCCAACACAGATACCAGAGAGGGGGGAACTGCGGATGGGAAAAAGAAGCAGAAATTAAAAGAAAAAGGTTCAATAAAAGGAAGTAATGAGAGAAGGGCAGCAAGAAAAGCTGAACGAATCAATAAAAAAACTAGAAAAATAAAACCAGTCTCCGTTTCATCCACCGGCGTCCTCTCATCCCAGGAATGGGTCACAAGTGCCTAGTATGACAATATAAATAAGGCAAGGTGAGACAACGACATGCTTTCCAAATGCCCCTCTTTTCCAGGAGTTCAGAATGTTTGCTGGGTATGAGGGGATCGCAGGGTTCTACAGCCTTAAAAGCCCCGATAATGTGTATAGAAACGGCAAGAAATTGGTTTATTAATGAAATTGTGTAAATTAAATCCGTTATTCTTCTAACTGCCTTATTCAGTAAGATAAAATAAAAAAGCTTGATATGTTGTATACAGGTGTAAGAATTAGAAGAAGGGGAGCTGCCACATTATCCCTATCTTTCTAAATAAGGCAGAAACTGAATATGGACAATTTTAGAATCAGACACAAGTCTGCAAGGAAAGTCATCTCTTCTACAAAATCTGAAAAGATCTTCAGCCCAGTGCCATGGAATAACTTCCTGAAACTTCTTTAGGAGGTTATCCCGAAGGAACAAATTAGACTGTAAGCTCTGTGGTCAAAGGGAATATATATTGATTATGATCACCAACTACCAAAATCAGACTAATGCCACCCCCCCCCTGGCTCTGCAGTCTGATGAGAAGCCAACTGCATGCTTCAAACCTAAAAATCTGTAAATGAGACTGAGATGGAATAGAAAGATATTGGAAAGACAGAGAGGGCTGCAGAAGCGATCTCAGATAAAATGACAGAACGACGTAGTCTAATGACACGGAGGTTCTTGTGGTGGATGCCAGGCTGCTACATACCTAGTAGGTGAGAGACACATAGACCTTAGTTCCAGCTTCAGACCTGGAGTTATAAATCCTGCGTCTCCTCTCAGTCCAGGTTTATAAAGCGCGTGAGACCCCAGAGGAAGACATCTCCCAGTCAAGCCAATTATAAACCATTAGGGCGCGTTGGGAATAGACAGACGCAGATGGAGTAGGGATGATTGTATATTAACAGGACCAAGGTGCCAGTCAGGGAACAGATGAGTAACCAGGTGGCCAAGCCTTACCTTTAAGTTTGACTTATAGTGAAATGTATGACTACAGGTCGGGTCACATAATAACCCCAGATAATGAATTCCACAAACTTCCCGGCTGCCCTGGTCTACTGTCCTTAACTTATAGAATTCATACGTTTCTAGTTCTCAACAGCTGTCTGCTGAGTTCATATACATGGCCAGCCTAAGTACCTGTTTCATATGCCAGTTAAATCTCTTTCTGGGGCAAAAGATAAATCCAGAACATATGAAGCCAATAATGCAGGCTGGGCAACAACCAGCAGAAAGTAGAGCAGGACAAGCATAGATGTGAGAGAAAAAAGAAAGGAACAAGGGAAGTGAAGAGCAAGAGAGCAGATAACACCAAAAAGGAGAGGGCATCAGGAGAGAACCTTTTAACTAGCAATGAGTGGTGGCATTTGGACCCCCAGCAACTTCATCAGAAAAATTATTCATAATAAATAAAAATATTGCTATTATGGCTTTCTGAGGGCCTGGTAGAGCGGCAATTAACGTTTTTCACTTTTCCAAAGGCTGCCCAACCCCCCTCTGAGTAATGCCGATTCACACGGTGAATATATGATACATTTAGCTCTTTCATTATGCAAAATTATCTAATTTATTCTCGTCTTCTGTACTCCTTGGTTAGGTTATTCCCATGTTATTCCCATGTTATTCCCATGTTATTCCCGGCTTAGCTTTGACAGATTGTACTCCTCTTCTCCGACCCTTTGACTAGACCTGGGTTACAATTTTCTCTTCTTCTTCAGCACCTCGCCTTATTGTACAAGTCCTGGGGTCCGGAGAGCACTCAGGGGATCAACCTCTGGAGATAAGGTGCAGGTCTTCATTAGACGTTCTATTCTGTAACTCAGGGTCCAAATATTTAACGGCTGTTGTTACATTCTGTCCCCGAATCCCATGTATGCAATGCGAGGACTCTGGAGCTACGAAGTGTCTGTGTGTCTGTGCGGACATCACTTGCCAAAGATGGATTATCACCCCTCTCACTTCAAAACCAAGCGGCGGATGGAAGAAGAAACTTGATAAAACCCCATTTAATTTACTAGTGTCTATAATTCCTCCTAAAGATCTTCTCTAGCTCCTTTAGGGATCTACAAAGACCCAGATAATATGTATTATGCCCCATCTAAAGATGGTACAGACATCGTGATATAAGCTGAGGGCCATTGGAAGGTAAACCATGTCTGATCTATGTTACTGTGTTACTGATCTCTTCCTCCCATGGTGTCAACTTTATATTATTTGAGGCTCTGGGCAGAATTAAAGAATATCCAATATCCATTTCCACCCATACTTCAGAGGAAACGGCCACGATGTGTCCTGCCCCCCCCAGAGGACCTGATGGCTCAGTCAGCGTCTACATAGATCTTCCCTATCATGTTCCCTATAAGGCTTCCTCCAAATATTATATATGTTTTTACCAATGTTTTGATCAAGGAAAATAAAAGTGTCTGTATCAGGGCATCGGGCAGGACATGTAGCGGTCATCGAAAGGGAAATGTCCACCAAAAAAACTGCCTCTGCCTAGCAGTACCATTTTCTTCTCTTTGAGTCTCATTCACTAAAGGGAGAGTTGTGCTTTCAACTTCCTCGCTTCACTATCCATTATGAAGGGCCAACACTAGCAAGTTCCACCAGCAAAAGGGACTGAGCTGGCCCTGTATAATGTATCATTCAATGAGTGAGGAGGCCTTGAAGACATCTTACTGATTTCACTATACATTATACAGGGCCAGCCAAGCTCTTCCTGCAGCAGAAGCTCACTGGGGTTGGACCTTCATAATGTAAAAAGTCAAAAAGCTGAACACGCCTGATAATGCTCTGTTTAGTGAATAGACCCCTTAGTCGCTCATGTCCTCCATATTTAATTACCTGTGATATTTATCCTGTGAATTCTTTTAGGAATCATTGCTAACAACTGAGTTCTTTCTCGGCTTCTTCTCTGTATTCTATGTTCATAAATGATTCCAAACGTCTTGTGAAGTGAAGCTGCTATTTATTTGTATGTAAAAACAGCTCAAAAGTTTTATTAATAATCATTAACACGCATATCTAACCTCCCATGGATTTAATTTGTTAACATTGTGCAAAAGTACTTTGTACCCATTTTATCTACCCCGCGTTTTAGAAATGTCATGGCTTTTAGACAACTAATCATCATTCTGTATTTATTTCTGTACTTTCAAAAAAATATTTACCCATAACAACATTAAATGACATATTTATATTAATACTTTTTGCATATTTTCTGTTGTATGGTGTATTTCCCTTTTAATTCTTAATTTACATAAATAAATTATTATAAATCACCTTGAAGCAGTTATTCTATTATTTTTAATCCATACAATAGTCATTTGTGTATATAAAACAATAACACGATTATTTAACATTTTAGTGATTTAGTTATTTTTCACATGAGGATGATTTACAATTTTAAAAATAAAGGGTGGATAAACAAAACACATTTAATGGATATTTAATGGCACCAGATATTGTCTGAAGCTGAAGGAACCTCACGAGACCCAAAACCTTTGTCTTGGTACGGAATGTTGATGTTCTTCAAGGGTTAACACGTTCTTTGTTTAACTATTTGCCTTCTTTCTGAGTAACCTTCGGGTAAGAGCCGCTTTAACCTCGCTATTCCGTAGACAGTATATGTAGGGGTTGAACATCGGGGTCACCGCAGTGTACATGAGAGTAACGGGTTGGCCCTTCTTTCTTGAGTTTGTAGACGAGGGTCTGAAGTACATGGACACCGCGGAGGCAGAGAAAAGGGCAAAGACAGTGAGGTGGGATGCGCATGTAGAGAAAGCCTTTTGCCTACCAGTGGAAGAGGAGATGCTGAGAACGGACAATGTGATGCGAATGTATGAGAGGACAATAAGCAACAAGGGGATAAGAGCCACGACTGAGCCCTCGGTGAAGATAAGAAGCTGGTTGAACGTCGTATCGGATGAGGAGATGTCCAAGAGAGGTGGGATATCGCAGAAGAAGTGAGAGAGAAATGCAGGGCGTGGGAAATCCAGGAGAGAGGTTACCATAGCGTGAAGGAAGGCATGTAATGAGGCTCCTATACAGCACCCACCACATAAGGACAGACATGTACGGGTACTCATGAGCGTGGAGTATCTTAGAGGATGGCAAATTGCTGCATATCGGTCATAAGCCATGGCAGATAGCAACAGGTTCTCGCTGTTCCCAAAGGCATGGAAAAAGAACACCTGGGCAATGCACGACTCAAAAGAAACTCTTCTATCGTTGGATAAAACATGGAGCAGCATCCCTGGGACTGTGGTGGAAGAGAAGGAGAAATCCATGAAGGAGAAACACCACAAGAGTCGATACATTGGGGAATGGAGGCGTGGGTCCACCACGATCACACCCAACATCATGAGGTTGCCTAAGAATGTGACCAGATAAATGAGAAGAAAAAGGAGGAAAAGTGGAATGCGTAGGGGTTCGGAATCCGATAGAGCGAGGAGGACAAATTCAAAAGGAGATGTGAGGTTCATGTGTATCCTGAATGAGAGAAATATAAAATAATAGTGAGAGGACATAATATTCACGAGCGCCCGTGGCCTTATAATGGTTGGAGAAAGAACAGATTAATAAGATTTCCATTGTTCACTGTTCATTGTTCATTGGTTGTTTCCTAACGAAAAGTATGATTACTACAAAGGCCAAACTCTGTGATCTGCTAATGTATATAATGTATATTTATAAATAAGGCGTAGATTAGATTTTATATAAGGCGTAGATTCTAAGATTTCTCCTCCTTTGTAATAAACTTCTCTCTTGTACTTTGTTAAATCCCAATTAATATATAATTGTGCTGTCGCAATGCTTAATTGGTGGATGCAGTAATGTCAATAGACATTGGCAAAAACCTGGTTTTATCTCATTTTGTCCCAATTCTTTTCAGTCATGTGATATTTTGGCGACTTTCACCACACTGAGCTGATACTTTATGGCAATGCTAATGAAGTCCTTCTTCCAAAGACTCCATAGAGCAGGTAATTAAGAGCCATTCTATTGTTTCCCACAGGCAGTATGATAAGAATTTGGGGTGTTTGTCTAGTAGATCGGGGATCAGATAACAGAGCGAGAACTCATACTAACGGCTGATATGCTGCTGCCTGAACACATTTTATTTATAAAAACTTTTGGTGGGAGCTTCCCTTCAAAATCTTTCACTGGGGTAACCACTTCTGCTTCTTTATAGAATGAAAACAGTTCATTCTCTGATCATTGTAATCTTCAATCCAGAAAGAAAAAAGGTAAAAAAAAAAAAGATAAAAAAAATAAATGGAATATCAGCCGTAGTGGGGCTGGCAGAGGATTATGGGGGCTGGAGTGTCGAGATTATCCCTAGATAAACAGGGGTGAACTATAACTAGCACGGGTAACTGGATCTGCCGGCTGTCTGCCTGGCCAAGTGGAGTCCATACTCCTTCCAATGGCTGCTTCCACTCCGCCATTCACCAGAATATTGGTAAGTCTTGCCCTTGTTCATATTGAACTTAGGAAGGAACATGAGTCGGGTGATAATTGTGTTGAAACGCACGTAGGATACAAATTGGTAAAAAGTAAACAACAACCACCTATAACACGGACACCATAAAGCAACCTTTCCAATTGGCCCACTTTGCACCATTTTGGCCGTATTTTTGAAGATCACATCCAAAAATTGTATGTAGATATTAATTCTCACAATGTATATTGTTCCAGTAAACCCCACCAAACCAAACACTTACCTTACACATAGAATTTGAGCATGTAAATATAATAAGTGTGCCCAACAGCCACAGATACGCTGTATATATGTATATATATATAACTATGTACCTCGGTATATTTATGATGAGATGATGCATTGAGAGCCGCATTGTGTTCATTATAATTAATGAGGTCCCTTAGTGCCTCTGATTTCTGAAGAGCATTATCTGTTTTGTTGAAAATAGCCAACAGTAATGATCTTTTCTTCATTAACCTCAACAATCTCAATCATGGTGGAATTCTGGGGACAGTTTCATTAATATCAGGGTTGACAGACTTTAGTACCCAACACTTGATCCAAAAGGCCAAATTTATTCAGCTGCCCAGGGTACCGGTCTGCAAGGTGCCATCCCAGGGGCTGCGAAGGGGCCTTTGCCTCTAGGGGGCCCGGGGCAACCCCTGCGACCATTTGTTCCGGTCTCCTCATACTGGTTCAAAATACTTTAGAAAGTATGCATGTGTGTGTGTGAGCATATTGCTAGGCCCCATTGTTCCACCCATTGCTGCACCCATCGCTCCTCTTTAAGATCCTCCAATAAGCATACCTTATGAGAAGATCGGCAGGCCTTGGGTTAGTGGCGTCTAACAGGAACATACTAACAGGAAATCTCGCATTAACAGCCGCTCTACCACTGTACACTCACACTCATTCATCCTTTCTCCTGCTCATCTCTCCCCTTCCCAGGTGCCACTAACAAGGCTCCCCTCTGACAGTCCAACACCATACGATGACACAACCACACTCATGCTAACACCACACACTTACACACTCAAACACCACCTCTTACACACACATTCAAGCATCATATGCTTACAAATATTAACACCCTATAGTAACACACACATGCTAACCCAGGACAATTGTATGTTTTGGGCTTCTTTATTCGTAAAAAGAAAACTTTCAAAACAAACATTCTTACCCCAACCCTCAAAAACTGCATTAAAAACCTGCTTATGTTCTCCAGATAAGAGTCGTTATCATGACTTGGTTCATCAGATTACTGAGAAAGTTCCCAGGTATGTCTATTGTTGCTAAAATAATTTTAGGAGTCAAATTATTCTAGGGACTGGACAACCATAATTTATGAAGGACGGCACAATGGTGAAGTACTTTTATAGTAAGTGTATAGTATACTAAGAAGGGAAAATTCACAAAAATTATCGAGGCCCAGACCTCCCAGCATCCCAGACCTTTGCCAAGTTCAGCTTGAATACAAATGGAATAATCCAAGTTCTAGGCTTGTGGTTCGGTGTCTAAAAGCCGGAAGGAATAATAAATGAATTATAAAACAAATACAACATTGCATTGTTATGTTTTGTTTATTTTAGAAAACCAGCCCTGAAAATACAGAACTATACTGCGTCGCGTGTGTTCATTTCTTTCTTCTCTCGGGCATCTTCCTCTTACCTTCCATGATGTCATGTTTGTTGTGCATGATCAGATGCCATGCTTTGTTCACAGCCCCCTTAACCTCCTGGTTCCTTAGACAGTATATAATTGGGTTCATAAGTGGGGTCACCACACAGTAGAAGATAGAGATCACTTTGTCCATTGGAAACCTAATGTGGGAGGTTGGACGTATGTACATGAAGATGACAGTGCCGTAAAAGATGGACACCACGGCCAGGTGAGAGCCACACGTGCTAAATGCCCTCTTCTGTCCATCACTAGAGGGTATCCTAAGGACCGCAAGAATAATAAGACTGTACGACACCATGATAAGCACGAAACAGCCTAAAATAACACTCCAGGACATGACGATGAAAGCAAACTCCCCAGCGGACGTATCGTCACAGCAGAGCTTTAGTAGAGGGGCATAATCACAGAAGAAGTGGTCTATTAGGTTAGGGAAGCAGAAATTTAAGGTGGAGATCCAGACAGCGGGAGGAAAAGCGGCCAACAGTCCACCCACCAAGGCACCTACAGCAAGATGGATGCTAGTTTTGCTGGGCATCAAAGTGGCGTAATGCAGAGGGCGGCAAATGGCTACGTAGCGATCATAAGCCATGACGGCTAACAGGCAATTTTCCGAAGCCCCAAAGCCAAAGAGGAGGTAAAACTGCGTAAGGCATGAGGGATATGAAATCTCCTTGTGCCTGGTGAGAAGAGCATCCAACATTTTGGGGACAGTGACCGTAGTGTACAGGACTTCCAGCAGGGAGAAGCTGGCCAGAAGGAAGTACATTGGCTTGTGAAGGCGGTGATCCACGGCCACCAGCATGATTACTGTTAAGTGAGCCCCTATGGTGAGTACGTACATGCCAGAGAAAAGAGAGAAGAGGAGCAGCTCCATCTCTCGTAAGGTCTCAAAGCCAACGATGATAAACGAGGAGACAATGCTGTGGTTTCCATTATGCAACTTTTGCATACTCCCTGTAACACACGAGAAGGTGGAGAGGTCACATCAATACAAATATGATTAATAATCAGCAGGTACAGCTCATGCCCTCCGTATAAACCTCCTTCAACCTCATTAATAGAAATGTCTTTCATAATTCTGTTGAGATGCTCGTTACGTAGAACTACAAAATTTGACGGCAGATCATTTGGCTCCTTTAGTTTGTAGATCTACTATGACCAGTTGCACCAGAACAGCATCACCTCATGTTTAAATCTTTATTCACACTTAGCTACCCATTTACAGGGAAAGTAGAACTAAAACACGGGTCACACCGAAAGAAATTAGTATTTATAACATTAAAAATGTAAATTTTAAATCTTTAAAGCAGAATCTATGATTTTTTTAGTTCGAAACAGCAGACTGGGGGGAAGGCATTTTCGTTTGTACTCGTTACTTCCTGTTTTCAAATGTTCGGATTCCATAGGACTCACCAAGATTGGGGTGCTTTGACGAGGTGGCGCTTTTAATGTGATGGAATCCCCAGTAGTTATGCTTCAGATCGGTGCTTTTAAATCGCATTTAAATAAATCATTTATTACATTTTTTTTCATGTATCAAAAATGATAGTTTCCTGAACCAGTACGATTTTATGTTCACGGAACCGATAGTATTATAATATAAATATACTAATTCTTTGTGCTCGGATTGATTTAAAAACTTTTAAAATTTTACAATTTAATTTTCAAAATTTTAGGGATTAATAATAGATATGTGATTAATGAGTTATATAATACTTAAAGAGTAGAATTACATCTATATTTAATCAAGAAATATTATTGCAAGACAAACCAGTCATTTCATGAGAACACGCTTCAAATATTCTGTAGCCACCAGGATTGGCTAAATATTTTCAGCTATTTTAGAAGAAAGCAGCCTTATTTGTATTATTTAATCATTTGATTATAAATGTTGTATGACAGGGGGTGGCTGTACCTATAAATCCTCACCGTCCTCCCCACCTTCAAGATCTCCAGGCCACCGACTTTCCAAACCACCCTCGCTACAATCAAACCCTCGTCACCCAAACCGTTCTTTTCCTTCCGTCTTCCGTTCCCCCTGAACCTCCTAATAGATTGTAAGCTCACCGGAGCAGGGCCCTCTTCTCCTGCTGTACCAGTTTGTCTGAATGTGAGTTGATATTATTGTAACTGTATCTTGTCAGTTGTAATGTTGTTTATTTTCCCTGTCCTTTATTATAATAGCTCCAGGATCTGCCGGGGCTCTATTAACACATTTTATATTAAATATCTTTCATTCATTAATGTAGAGAAGCCGAGACTCAGCTCCTATCTTCAACTCCAAGTCCATAGAAAAATGTTGGGTGAATTATACCGATGCCCATGAAATCGACACTCACAGTATTTAATACGACAGAATAACGCTTACACACCTGCGTACATCGGGGATCCTGCCTTAATGAACCCTAAAGAATCCGAGCACCAGGTTTTTTATAATGTGTCAACAACAATTTCTTCCTCCGGGGAGTTTCACTCAAGAGGTTCACGCGATCATCTCACCTCGGTGTCCTTCTCTTTTACTAAACCAGGAGCGACACCAAAAAGTTACAGTGGAACGTATGATTATTTTACATTATCTGTCATACGCCTGGCTTTAGCACCAACATTTCATTAAACGTTCAAACGTATCAATGACGTCAACGAGTCTTTCCATTATGAGCAGACACCTTATATTCCCCTGTCCTCATTATAGGTCACATCTCGGTTCTAGATCTTAGAAGTTCTATGTTCAAAAATCACAGGGTAGAAAAAGAGGACACCGGTCAAGGAGTGTCAACCTTCTCAAGACACTAGATAGGAACAAATGCAGATAAGAATCTTTTGGCCCTTGTAGTCTGAGAATGTTATTTGGACCGAACAATCTAGGGACTCCGGGCTATCCATTGATTGGGATCGCCGCTCGCTCTGGATCACCCCAAAATGAACGACTTGGGGTTACCCGGGCATTTCTGTGTTTGGTCTCAGACTGAAGGAAGCAGGTCGTCCCATCACAGCCGTCACTAACCCGGTATGAAAAATACCCAAAATACTCCCTATTATTGTCAGCGCCCCTCAGAGCTTTTTCCTTCCTAACGTCAAAAGGACGTCAGATTAATTTCTGCATCAATCAGATTTTTACCATTAATTTACATTCAGTTTCCTTAGACAGCATTCACGGGGGGAACTGTATATTTTCCATCCTAATGAGACGGACGGCGAGGAATTCTGTTGTGTTTATTAAGTTTTTCTGGCTAGTTGTTTCCATTTGAATAAAGTCTAGCCTCGGTGCCTTATTTTCAATCTCATGTAATACAGGAGATAGAAGTTTATTTATTCGTTATTTATTCGTGAAGTTGATATTTTATGCATTCCGCTGCCCAGTGGTGGGGGTTTAGGAGATGTGTCTGTTGATCCGTTGATCTGTGAAGCTGGCATTAATAATGCATTGGGTTTTAAGAAAATAGTCAAATCGCGGCAAAATCAGCCGGCGGTGTAAGACAGAGAAGCACTTGCTTTAGCACAGGTGGGTCATTGAGATGGATTGACACTTTCATTGCCCTGGAAGAGAAAACCTGCACTATTGTAAATATTTGGGAATAGCAAATGGTTAGAATTACAAAGGAAAACAGAGAAGTGTCGGTCATATCGCTACAGAGCTGCATGAATACAACTTTAAATAAAAAAAACACAGCCTTTTGTCTGTAATTCTGACAGTTGACGGCGCTGCTGTCTTTCATTCTAGCAGTTGATGACTCTATTCCGTGGCAGTCGAAGTCTGTAGATACGGGGAACTCTCTCCATCATAGCTTTAACATAAGTTGATTGATTAAAACCACCCTTCTCTCCCTTCTTCTTCTTCCACCCTGCTATCTTCAACTATAATCTATTTCCAAGCATGACATTTAAGATGGCTGCTCCCATGGTATACAAATAAATTGGATTTTATGCTTTAAATCCGTTCCAAATTCACTTAAGATCTAGATGTTTGGCATTTGTTTGTTCCTGTAAGCCAAACTTCCAACAAATGTACAGATGTAATCATCACAATTCCGTGAGACGATGTTTTTTTTACATCCAGAAGGCCACCTGCTAATCCCTTCATTTTAACAATAAAAGTGGAGATAGGGGACAACCTTTTCTAGTATCACTGAATATTATTGATCAGCCGTCAAACATGTCACCTAATATAATTTACCGGACAATTACACTATTATTACACAATGATTAAACATATGTAACACATTTTTAGGTTTAAAGTGGCCATCATAAAGCACGTCAATCTTAAAGTGTCCTTCAATCTGCTTCCTTGATCTCAAGTTTAAAGTCTCATCCCTTTTTACTCGGGTAAAATGGATTAATAAAGTCCAGTGAAGGTAAATCTTAACTCTTGAATAGAATCTGGACCAAATATTCAAATTGAATCTCAAATCGAATCGACCAATCAAAAAACTCCCTTAAAATATCAGAAAATAAAGAAAGTAACAAAATATTTAAGATGTTTACATGTTTTTTTAAATAGGAAAAAAAAATAGCTGGTATAATGCCCTGCTCTACACTTCAAAACAATTCTTATAGAAAATAATTAGCCAGATTCTGAATACAATAAATACAGAATAATAAATATTCCTAATCTATATATATAAAAAAATAGCCAAAAAAAGATAATAAAAAGACAATGAAGTGAGGCAGATAAATTAGATAAATTGAGTCTCTGCAAAGCTTTATTACAGACTTTAAAATGTATTTAATGTTATATTTAATATTATATTTAAATATACTCCTATATAGTGAATATATATTTTACAATAGATACAATAGTCAATATTTTCATTACTAATGACAGCGATGAAAATTGATTCTATAAGGAATACCTTCTTACCACCTCGATAGCCTCAAGGTAATTAATTAGAGCTTTAAATATCATTTAGGGATGCGTTTTCACAGCATAAATCAGTTCCCAATTAACAAGCCCGTGGAGGGGTAATTAATGAGTTGTTTACCGCACACACGCACCGTCATTTGAAACTTTTTTTTTTTTGCACATGGTGTCGTGTCACTAATTATCTAAACACCGGAGGAAGTCTCGTCAGCCCTTAATTCCTCATTATCTTACTTGAAATTAAACTGTTGCGCTTAATTAACTTTTTCCGAATTAGATCCGTGGACCAGAACTGGTGGACCAGGACACAGAACAAAATGGATCTTCGCTGGCAGGGGGGTGGGCACAGTCCCTAAAATGCAGGAGACACTGATATCAGGGGAAGACGGGGTAATGGGGGGCATCGGCCAACTCCCCCCCCCCACTGCCCTGATTTATACACTTTTGGCCAAGTACCTGAAGCTTTGTCTGTTATAGGTTGGGTACATTATTTGTTGGGCCACTTCTCCACGTGACTGGATTTGCCCTCGGGGTTGAATGTTACCTGCCTTCCTGCCCCCCCTTGCCTTCTGGCTTAAAACATCAGAGACCATCAGACTTCTGCTTCGTTTCAGCTATATTATTTCTTCTGTGTTTCTCCGGCACTCTCACTCATTCCCTGCTTTTTCACATGCATACGATAGCTGGAGTGTCTCTTTCATTTAATATGATCACCCACGATGCAAGTAGTGCTGGCAGGGGTGAGCCGAGGGTTAGTTGCATACATAGTAACACGCAAACTCGCTTTAACACCCTCTCACTCTAACGCCATACCCATATATACACAGAGGCAATTCCTCTCCCTCTCATGCCACTAATCCTAGGCTCACCCCTGATGTCTCGCCATACAGGAGACGCACGCAAGCTGACACCAAATGCTAGCACACATACACTCACGCTAACACCCCACACTCCAGCATACACTTACACATACGTGCATGCACTCTACCGCCATACAATAACATACTCTCACACTAACAAATGTTTAATTTCCCACAATCCCTCAGTGAAGATTGTATTGGTATTCCTACTGTCAGCTCCTGGACTCTTTCCGCATTGTTTCAGCAATATGTGCATTCGGCTTTATAACTAGGTGTTAACAGCACCTCCTCTCCTCACCCCCACTATTTCCTTTTGTCTAAACCTTTTTTGGGCCATCACCTAAAGTTGTCTTGTGTTCAACTTGCAATTCCACAAATGTCCACCAGGGTGCTTAGCAAACAAACCTTGGCTAAGCCTGACCCAGAGCAGCACCCCAGCTGCCTCCTGCCACCTGCCTCCATGGAGCTGAACACCCAGGTATGACATCATAAATCCTGAATAAGGATGGTCAGCATGCACTTCATTATTGAGGTTGTGCAGGCTGGTGTATAGAGACTGGTCTACGAGGGAGCTCTCTGCTCTCCGTAGCCGGCCCATGGAGCAGCGACACGCCACTGAGCC